>NC_052173.1:14969259-15168842 GCF_902713615.1 Scyliorhinus canicula
CCCCCCCCCCCCCCCCCACCCAACCACCACATTGGGGAGCATAAAATTCTGCCCATAAGATTCGCCATCGAACCTGCCTCCCATCCATTGATTCCATCTACACCTCCTGCTGCCTGGGGAAAGCGGGCAGCATAATCAAAGACCCCTCCCACCCAGCTTACTCACTCTTCCAACTTCTTCCATCGGGCAGGAGATTCAGATGAAATGAAATGAAATGAAAATCACTTATTGTCACGAGTAGGCTTCAATGAAGTTACTGTGAAAAGCCCCTAGTTGCCACATTCCGGCGCCTGTCCGGGGAGGCTGGTACGGGAATCGAACCGTGCTGTTGGCCTGCTTGGTCTGCTTTAAAAGCCAGCGGTTTAGCTCAGTGAGCTAAACCAGCCCCTTGTGAGCTAAACCAGAAGTCTGAGAACACGCACGAACAGACTCAAAAACAGCTTCTTCCCCACTGTCACCAGACTCCGAAATGACCCTCTTATGGACTGACCTCATTAACACTACACCCTGTATGCTTCAACCGATGCCAATGCTTATGTAGTACATTGTATATCTTGTGTTGCCCTGTTACGTATTTTCTTGAATTCTGTTTAATTCCCTTTTCTTCCCATGTACTGAATGATCTGTTGAGCTGCTTGCAGAAAAATACTTTTCACTGTACCTCGGTACACGTGACAATAAACAAATACAATCCAATCCAATCCAATCCAATAAGATCATAACGTGCTGATCCTCGTCTCCAAGTCCACAACGTCCGAACTTCCGGATGCCACACTGATACCTTGAGGAACCCTTCCCTCCCAACCCCAGCTAAGGATGGCACGGAAATTGTCCGGGAAGTTCAAACTTCAGTTGGACACTTGCCCTGCAATCAGAACGATCCAAAGCTCTGATTGAAATCGCAACCTTTGGGTGCTTCTGACTGTGTCTTACAGGAATAGTTACTCAGGACAAGGTAAAGGAACTGACACACTTCTAATTCCTGAGTAACTATTGTGCTGAACCTCACCCCCACACCCGTCTTCACCATGGGACCCCCCCCCCCCCCTACTGACCATCTGACTACTCCATTGACCACAACTACCCAAGCACTGGATTAACATCTCAACCACCGCCCACCGCCCACCGCCCCACCCCGCCGAATACACAACCACCCCTGCAATTTACCACACCCAACCACACTTGAAACCATCCACTGACCATCTAATCCCACCCCTGACCACCCAATGGCCCCGGCCGACTCGCCCACCCCACCCTGCCCCCCTCCACTGACCACCCGGCTCCCACTCCACCGGCTAACTCCCGATTCCGTCCGATAGACCCTTTGACCAACCCCACCCCCAATGGACCACCCCACCTAAACCTCCATCACTGACCACACAAACCCCACACCCCCGACTGACCCCCATCCTCGACTAACCCCAACTCAACTGATCACCCGGCTGTCACAGCCCCCAGGCCAAGTCCGCGGTCAATTCCAGCCCCACTTGACCCGGAGTCACAACACGGGTGTGACCAGATTTTATTTCAAATACCCAAGGCCCTTGGTTGAGCCAATAAACTACAGTCACCGGGTTTGTAACTTTAAAACACAAGTAACCTTTTAAATGTACGGTGTTATAATTAAATGGACAGAAAATGTAACTGACTGTCCAATACCCCTTTCCCAACTGCCCTTGCTAACTACCCCCACCCTCTACACACACACAGACAAACAACACAAAGGAAAAAGGGTGGTGGAAAGGAGGAAAGAAAAATCAATAAAAATAAAAAGATAAGGATCTTTGATGTACCGGGATGGCTTCCAGTTAAAGTCTTTCTGAAGTTCAGTTTTTTTTTTTGGTACTTCTTCCTTCTAGGCTTCAGATGGCTTCCTCTGGGACGGTAATCCAGCTTTTCTGCAGACTCCGCATCATTCCAGGTTCAGGCCCCCGTGACATAAACATTGAGAGGGTGGGAGAGGCGGCTTGCCTCGCATCCTTTATGAGCATTTGGCACGTCATAACATTCAAGGCTATGGGCCAAGTGTTGGCAAATGGGATGAGGTAGACAGGTCAGGTGTTTTTCATGCTTTGGTGCAAACTTGATGGGCCGAAGGGCCTCTTCTGCACTGTATTATTCTGTGATTCTGAGAGAGGTGCAAAAAGGGGCAGGAGTGGGGTGGGAGAAAGCTCCCAAGTGGTCTTTTCATGTTGGGGTTTAATGTTTTGTTAATCTGAATGAACTTGGGGAGATGTGTTCATATTGGTATAATGATGGGTGCATATATATACTTTACTTTGATAATGCGTTGTCTTGCAGTATCCTGGCGCTGTGGGCGCCATCGAATCCCTACAGTGCAGAAGGAGGCCATTCGGCCCATCGAGTCTGCACCACCCCTCTGAAAGCGGCCCACTCCCCTGCCCTAAGGGATTTTGAACCTTGAATTTTGGCTCAACGAAAGGCCAAATTCTGAGGGCCAAATCAGGATTAAGAAACTCGCCGTAATTTTCCATGATATAGGTCGGGGTTTTTCACCCCCCCCACCCCGGAGGCAGGTTTTCCTGTGGCGAAGGCGGCTCGCTGTTGCCCGCTGGTGAAACCCGCCGGCCCCATCGAAGTCTACGATGTTTTGCGTGGCGCGTCCGAACGGTCGCTGGGGAACCCGCCATGGGTCGGGAGGGGGTGGGGCGACTTTGGCAGGACTGGATGATCCCGCCGGCAGCAAGGGCCGGAAAATCCCACCAGTAGCGTGGGAAATAAATTACGACGCAGAATCACACATGGAAAGAGAGGGGAGGTCAACAGTTTCACCGCGTTTAACAACAGCGGAGAAAAAGAAAGATTGTATTTATATAATGCTTTTTATGACCACCGGATGGCTCAAAGACTTTACGGTCAATGTTGTCACTGTTATAATGGCAACCAATTTGCTATCAGAAGATCCCACAGACAGCAATCTGATAATGTCCAGATCATTTTTTTCAGTGACGTTGATTGAGGGATAAATATTGGCCAGGCCTCCAGGGAAATCTCCCCTGCATTGCCTTAAAATATTTTAAATTCCCTCAGTACTGCACTGGAGAGTCAGCGGACATTTTTGTGCTCAAGTCCTGGAGTGGGAGGTGAACCCAGAACCTTGTGACAAGAGACGATAGGGTGGCCAACAGAGCCACTGCTTAATGTGTGGACAGGTCTTGGTGGCGTATCCGTCATTCAAAATCCTCGGGGCCAAAAATGGTTTGGATTACATATAAGTTATTTTTCCGGATACTGCATTTAGGCTTAGGCCTACTTACGTTGCAATAGCCTAACTCTAGGCTACCTATTGCCTAAAGTAAATAAAATGACCAGAAAAGCAAGATGTATCACCGAAAAATAAATAGAGGGCCCGTATTAAGTTTGAATCGGTGGCACTATCTTTGATTCTACCCATAATAAGGGTTCAGAGTGTCGAAGCGCTTTGCTGGGAGGCATTCCTCAATAGTTCTACCAGCTTCATCTGCCTTAGCAACAGGGCTGAAGGTCACGATTGGTCAGCGAAGTTCGTGTTGGCTCGGGTCAGGGACAGCCGATGTTGTTAAAAACTGTGTCGTTTTTGAATGGGTTCAGTTTTTGGATTTACAGATAATTAATAAGATACTTGACCTGCACTTAACCTGGGTCCTTGGCCCTGTGAGGCAGCAGTGCTAACCACTGTGCCACCGTGCCGCCATCATACAGTTGGAACATCTTTTAAAAATTCATTCATGGCATGTGGGCATCAATCTTATCCTTAATTGCCTTTGCAACTAGCCATTTCAGTGGGGCAGTTGCTGAGGGTGAGGAATCACGGACGAGATTCCCCGACCCCCCCCCCCCCCCGGGCCGGAGAATCACCGGGGGACGGGTGTGAACCCCACCCCTGCCGGCTGCCGAATTCTCCGGCGCCGGGGTTTTGGCGGGGTAGGAATCGCGCCGTGCCAGTCGGCGGCCACTCTCACCGGCGGCTCCACCCCGGCCCGCGATTGGCCGAGCGGCCGCTTGTTTTAGGCCGGTCCCGCCAGCGAAAATTAGACCTGGTACTTACCGACGAGACCTGGCTCTGCGGGCGGTCTCCGGGGTCCTCGGGGGGGGTGGGGGGCACGGGGGGGGGATCTGGCCCCGCGGGGTGCCCCCACGGTGGCCTGGCCCGCGATCGGGGCCCACCGCTCCGCGGGTGGGCCTGTGCCGTGGGGGCACTCTTTCCCTCCGCACCGGCTGCTGTGGAACTCCGCCATGGCCGGTGCGGAGACAAAGCCCTCTGTGCATGCGCTGATGATGATGCCAGCACATGCTGGCGCTCCCGTGCATGCGCCAACTCGTGCCGGCCAGCGTAGGCCCTTTGGCGCCGGTTGGCGGGGCACCAAGCCCCTTCTGCGCCAGCTGGCACGGCGCCAACCCCGCCGGCGCCCGCCTAGCCCCTGAAGGCGAGGAGGATTCCGCACCTTCCGGGTGGCCCGGCGCCGGAATGGTTCACGCCACTCCTCGGCGCCGGGACCACCCGCACCGCAGCGTAGGGGAGAATCCCGCCCCATATATAGGTCAGACCAGGTAAGGATGGCAGATTTCCTTCCCTAAAAGATGTTAATGAGCCAGGTGGGTGGGATTTGAACCCAGGTCCCCAGATTATTACTCTGTGGTCTCTGGATTACTATTCCAGCAACAATTCCACTACACCAAAAATAACTGGCTTTAGTTCAGTGTGTGTTGCAACTAGAATATGAACTGATATATTTTTTATAAAATGAAAGATTAATGTTTGACAAGAAGGTGATCGATCAATGAATATTAAGATCAGCATTTTGATGAATTTGTTTAATGGTGGTATGGCACGCATATTATAGTAGTTTCCACTTCAACTGGATTCAAACTGTGATGTAAAATTAATTGCATGCATTGAACTGCTGTCGAAAGGCTCGACCCAAAGAATTATTTGCTAGTCAATGACCATCTTCAACAAGAGAGAATCTCTTGACATTCAATGGCTTTGCCATCGCTGAATCCCCCACTATCAACATCCTGGGGGTTACCATTGACCACAAACTGATCTGGACCCAGCCATATAAATACTGTGGCTACCAGAGCAGGTCAGAGGCTGGGAATCCTGTGCTGAGTAACTCACCTCCTGACACCCCAAAGCCTGTCCACCATCTACAAGGCACAAGTCAGGAGTGTGATGGAATACTCTCCACTTGCCTGGATGAGTGCAGCTCCAACAACACACAAAGGCTCCACATCATTTAGGGCAGCAGGGTAGCATGGTGGTTAGCATAAATGCTTCACAGCTCCAGGGTCCCAGGTTCGATTCCCGGCTGGGTCACTGTCTGTGTGGAGTCTGCACGTCCTCCCCCTGTGTGCGTGGGTTTCCTCCGGGTGCTCCGGTTTCCTCCCACAGTCCAAAGATGTGCGGGTTAGGTGGATTGGCCATGCTAAATTGCCCGTAGTGTCCTAATAAAAGTAAGGTTAAGGGGGGGGTTGTTGGGTTACGGGTATAGGGTGGATACGTGGGTTTGAGTAGGGTGATCATGGCTCGGCACAACATTGAGGGCCGAAGGGCCTGTTCTGTGCTGTACTGTTCTATGTTCTATGTTCTATCATCCAAGACAAAGAAATCCACTTGACCGTCACCATCTTAAACACTGACCCCCTCCACAGCGGTGCACTGTGTACTGTGTGCACCATCTACAAGATGCACTATAGGAACTCACCAAGGCTCCTTAGGTAGCACCTTCCAAATCCATGACCACCACCGATGCACTATCAATTACGCAAAGACGAGAGTAGGATGTAATCGAGGCTTTATTACACAGAGATGTGTGGCCTCCTACTGCAGCTGACAAAATGGCTGCTGTATGGGGAGCACACATATTTATACTCCACCTACTGGGAGGAGCCAGCAGGCAGGGATCTACCCCTGTATCTGAAGTACAGGGGCCTTACTGTAAAGCACCTATATATACAATATAATACAACAGTGACTACCACAACTACCATCTGGAAGGACAAGAGCAGCAAATACCTGGGAACCCCACCACCTGGAGGTTCCCCTCCGAGTCACTCACCACCCTGACTTGGAAATATATCGGCCGCTCCTTCACTGTCGCTGGGTCAAATTCCTGGAACTCCCTCCCTAACAGCACTGTGGGTGTACCTACACTAGGTGACCAACCATGATCTGTTTGAACGGTGCAGCGGGTTCGATGGGCCACATAGCCTATTCCTGCTCCCTTTGTTCCTAGATCGACTGCAGCAGTCCACGAGGGCGACTCACCACCACAAGGGCAATTAGGAATGGGCAATAAGTGCTGGCATTGCCAGCAATGCCCACATCCCGTAAAAACATCAATTTAAAAATGCAAATTTGTTATAAAAGTATTGAATTAAAAATATAAGTGTCCCTGCAACACATGGGCCGGGATTCTCCAATCCCGCGGCCAAGTTCTGATGCCGGCGTGAAAAACAACGCGAGCCACTCCGGCGCCATCGGGCCTCCATGTCCAGGTATTCACCCCTTCCTAGGGGGCTAGTAGGGTGCCGGAGTGGTGTCCACAGCTCCAGTGCCGAAAGCCGGCGCACCACGGCCGGCCCGAGTTCGCGCATGCGCGCCATTGCTGGTGTGATTCCGCGCATGCGTGGGGGTTCCCATCTCCGCGCCGGCCCCCGGGCACTATGGCGGAGCCCTACAGGGACCCGGCGCGGAGGAACATAGGCCTCCACGGAACTAGCCTGCCCGCCAATCGGTAGGCCCCGATCGCGGGCCAGGCCACCGTGGAGGCCCCCTCCCACCCCCCGGGGTCGGATCCCCCCCAACCCCCCCCCCCCCCAACCAAGGCGGCCCCCGCAGGCAGAACTCCAAGGTATCGCTGGCGTTGCTGTGTTTACTTGCTATAAATATGGCAGTCAATATGGTCGCCTTTCTTAATCCTAATTCTGTTTGCTTCAGAGTTGCCAGGTATCTCTCGACACCTCCACAAGGTTCAACCCGAATACCGATCAAAGAACCAATACACCAGTTAGTTTGTTTAAAGTCAATACTATTTATTTACACATACAGTAAGATCTACTCATGCACAACAGTACTACAAACTAAACTATCTCTAACGCTAACGCCTATACTTAACTTCGGGTGCCCATTTAGTCAGAGGAACAATGGCCGTTGTTCGGATCTGAGGTTGTTGGGTTCGAAGATATACAGGGGAACAGCTAAGGTCGCCCATCTGGTAGCGAGCGTTGACCTTGAACTTGCTACTTCTGGTGATGCTGGTGGAAGGGTCTCTCCGCTTGACAGCCGAATCCAAGAGGCTGAACCTTTGGCGGGGGTTCCTTCTTGTACTTGGAGGGGCTTCGCGCACTTTTAGGCGGGCCTTAAACTTGGTCCCAATTAATTGGGCAGCTTCTTGATCACTGCCATCGATCTAATTCTAAGCCAATAAAGGGGCTGGTGCCTTGATGGCTGGGCGTGTCCTAGGTGGCCGCTGGCCTTGCTTTGTTTGTGTCTTCTGGTTGGGGTAGTGGCGCCGGACTGTCTGGAACAGTATCGGCTACCTGAACACTCGTTCTTTGTTTCCCGGAGATGGGCCATCAATATGTAAATCGACCCAGAGTTTCGGTTCCGTCTGCTGACTGCCTTCCAAATATACATTCAGGCTCTGTGCCTGCTTGTTGCTTAGTATTGTCCATATTTCCCTATAGGCTCTGTGATTGTCCATTTTGTATACTGAAAGTGGCCGTCCCAGATGGCTACACTGGGTAGGACCATATGTAACCTACGCCAGCGGGACTTGGCTGAACTCGGCGGGCATTCGGCCCGTCGAGCTCTGGAGAATCACCGGGTGGGGCGCTTTCAACGGCCCCCGACCGGCGGCGATCCCGCGGGTGCCTGAGAATCGGCGACGGAGAATGGGCGGGCCGTCATCGGAGCGGCGTTGCACGATTCTCGCACCCCCCCGGCGATTCTCCGACCTGGCGCGGTGTCGGAGAATCAGGGCCATAGTCTTTAGGGAGGGGCAGCATAGCACAGTGGTGAGCACAGTTGCTTCACAGCTCCAGGGTCCCAGGTTCGATTCCTGGCTTGGGTCACTGTCTGTGCAGAGTCTGCACGTTCTCCCCGTGTCTGCGTGGGTTTCCTCCGGGTGCTCCGGTTTCCTCCCACAAGTCCCGAAAGACGTGCTGTTAGGTGAATTGGACATTCTGAATTCTCCCTCTGTGACCCGAACAGGCGCCGGAATGTGGCGACTAGGGGCTTTTCACAGTAACTACATTGCAGAGTTAATGTAAGCCTACTTGTGACAATAATTACCCCTGATCATAGGAAGAGTCTCTGCTTTGTGGAACTCACTCGAGGTTGCGATATATGAAAAATGAAAAAAATGAAAATCGCTTATTGTCACGAGTAGGCTTCAATGAAGTTACTGTGAAAAGCCCCTAGTCGCCACATTCCTGCGCCTGTCCGGGGAGGCTGGTACGGGAATCGAACCGTGCTGCTGGCCTGCTTGGTCTGCTTTTAAAGCCAGCAATTTAGCCCAGTGAGCTAAATCAGCCCCTACTATGTTTCCAGTTCACGATGATATTATTTAATCATAAGAGTTTTTTTGCTTGGAAACAACACAGGTAAGACAAATGGCAGTGGTTGGAGAGATACAAAATCACGTTGGTATTAAATGGGGCAGGGCAGGAGTTGAGATGGGACAGCTGTTGACTTTAATCTATGGGCTATTAAAATAAAAACAGCAGCAATAAAATGGAAGCTTTGCAGATTTTAAAAAGATTCTTTCTCCTCTCGTAGTTAAATCGTTGAGAGGCTTTTGACTTGATGTTTGAAGGTGAGGTTTCCTGCTAATTAAAGACCTTTGGAGTAAAACTCTGCTGTGTGGTACGAGTGATGGATATGTTAACATGTTTATGGCAAATTACTCTGCTGTTTTAGTAAAGCATCAACGCAAGTCTTTGTTACCTCTAGACTCCACGGTTCGAAAGTTTTGCGGCCCGGCTGGCTTCTCATGTTGCAATATCCTAATGCTTCAGCTCATACAAATCTCTGCCTGGATCCTAACTTGCACCAATTCCCACTGATCCATATTGCTCGTGCACTTACACTGGATCCAGGTCTGCCATTGCCTTGAATTAAAAATGGGACTGTGGGTGGGAACGTTCTGGTCCTCCCCGCTTGGGGGGGGGGCGATGTTCCAGTCCTGCCGAAGGAGACCCCCCCCCCCCCCACCCCTCCCCACCCCACCCCCAGGTGCCTGGACGGGGGAGCCACACGGAAGACCGTGGACATCGACAGGAAAATCCCACCACCAGCCAACGGTGCGCCATCTCCGCCACCGAAATGCAAGCCATGGGGCTGGGGGGGGAGGTGGAGGTGGGGGGGGGGGGGGGGGCCTGAAATCCCTCCCAATGTTTATTGGTGCCACAACACCAGGGCCGCGCACTTCTTAACCGCGCGCAGAGGCAGTGCCCGACGCAGGAATGGCAGAGGCTTTCACAATTCAGCCGGTTTCTTATGACAAACAAACAAAAAGAAAAGGGAGTCAAGATGGCGGAGAACGGTCTCAGTCTAAAGTCGTTGAACTCCATGTTGAGTCCAGAAGGCTGTATCAGAAGATGAGGTGTTGATTCACTGGAACTGATTGTTTGACCAGGGGCTGGTTTAGCACTGTGGGCTAAATAGCTGGCTTGTAATGCAGAATGATGCCAGCAGCTCGTGTTCAATTCCCGTACCACCCTCCCCAAAGAGGCGCCGGAATGTGGCTTTTCACAGTAACTTCATTGAAGCCTACATGTGACAATAAGCGATTATTATTATTGCCCCAACGCAAACCCCCTCCCCCACAGGACCAACAGTCACTTGTTCTTTAGTCTTGCTTTCACTGAGTACCGACCTTTGATCTCCTATTAACACATTCTGCGATCTTACCTTTATGCTTCCATCAGCACCTTCTTTAGTCCCTAATGCTACCATTAACACTCCCTTTGTCTTGTGCCCATGATATCTTTCTCAATCTCTACTTACCTCCAACCTATCCCTGACCTTCTATTCTGCTCACCATTGACCATGCTCATGGAATCATAGAATTTACAGTGCAGAAGGAGGCCATTCGGCCCATCAAATCTGCACCGGCTCTTGGAAAGAGCACCCTTCTTAAACCCACGCCTTTACCCTATCCTCTGTAACCCAGTAACCCCACCTAACCTAAGGGCAATCTAGCAAGGCCAATCCACCTAACCTGCACGTCTTTCAGGACTTGTGGGAGGAAACCGGAGCACCCGGAGGAAACACACGCAGATACGGGGAGAACGTGCAGACTCCGCACAGACGGTGACCCAAGGCGAGAATCGAACCTGGGACCCTGGAGCTGTGAAGCAGCTGTGCTAACCACTGTGCTACTGTGCTTTCAGCTGCCTCAGCTCTAAATCTCCCCCCCCCCATTTGAGATTGGGGTAATATTCTGGTGTCAATTAATAATTGTGTAGCAGAGTAGGAATAAACAGGTCATAGGAGGGGTTATTGGGTTACGGGGATAGGGTGGAAGTGAGGGCTTGGTCGTTGACGGCTCGATGGGCCAAATGGCCTCCTTCTGCACTGTATGTTCTATGTTCTCAGGAAGGCTGGATGTCACCAGAGGAGCACCTCAAGGATCAGTGCTGGGACGGACCACTGCCATTCACAATCTATCAATCATTTGAATTTGAGGATCAAATATCATCTTTCCAAATTTAGCAATGAGGCAAAACTAGGTGGGAATGTAAGTTGTGAGGAGGATGCAAGGAAGCTTCAACAGAACTTGGACAGGCTAAGTGAATGGGCCAGAACATGGCGGATGATAATGTGAATAAATGTGAAGTTGTTCATTTTGGTAGTAAAACAGAAATGGAGAGTAATTCTTCAATGATGAGAGGTTAGGAAATGTTTCTGTCCAAAGGGATCTGGGTGGCCTTGTTCACGAGTCACTAAAAAGTCATATGCAGGTAGAGCGAGCAATTTGGAAGGTAAATGGTGTGTTGGCCTTCATCGTGAGGGGATTTGAGTACAGGAGTAAGGATGTCTAGCTGTAATTGTGTCGAGCCTTGGTGAGATCGCACCTGGGTTATTGTGTTACTTATCTAAGGAAGGATTCCCTGGCCATAGAGGGAAAGCAACAGATGCTCACCAGGCTAATCATTGGGATGGCCAAATTGTCTTCTGAAGAGAGATTGAGGAAACCAGGCCTGAATTCCCCAGAGTTTCGAAGAAGGAGAGATGATTTTGTGGAACTTTATAAAATTCTTACAGTGCGTGACAGGGCATATGTGGAGAGGATGTTTCCCTTGATTGGTGAGCCTGGAACAAGGGGAGGCGACACTCTCAGAATAAGGGGACGGCCATTTAGGACTGAGATGAGGAGAAATTTCTTTGCTCAAAGGGTGGTGAACCTTTGGAATTCTCTACCTGAGGAGGCTGCAGAAGCTCAATCATTGAGCATGTTCAAGAGATAAATCAAGAAATATCTGGATAGGAATGGCATCAAGGAATATGGGGACAGCGCGGGAAAGTGGCAAAGCGGTAAATGACCAAACATGACCTAATTGAATGGCGGAGCAGGCTTGATGGGCCGAATTGCCTGCTCCTATTTCCTACACTTCTCTACCTCCCCTCTTTCCATTGAGACATTCCTGAAACCTCTTTTTAGAATTAGAATAGATATGTGCTTGATGGCCTGTGCAGACACGATGGACTGTGCTGTTAAAAACTCTATGACTTGATGATTCTTGGACCTAGCTTTTTTTCACCTTCTCTAATATATCTTTATTTGGCTCGGTCTCACATATTGTGTTATGATGCTTCTGTGACAGGTGAAAGGTGATATATAAATGTACGTTTTTGTTGAAGGGGCTGAAGTTAGTGGAAGGTTGAGGAACGGGTGAGGACTCTGGGTCTGTACTCGTTGGAGTTCAGAAGGATTAGGGGATCTTATTGAAACTTACAGGATACTGCGAGGCCTGGAGAGAGTGGACGTGGAGAGAATTTTTCCACTTGTAGGGAAAACTAGAACCAGAGGACACCATCTCAGACTAAAGGGACGATCCTTTAAAACAGAGATAGGGAGGAATTTCTTCAGCCAGAGGGTGGTGAATCTGTGGAACTCTTTGCCGCAGAAGGCTGTGGAGGCCAATTCACTGAGTGTCTTTAAGACAGAGATAGATAGGTTCTTGATTAATAAGAGGATCAGGGGTTATGGGGAGAAGGGAGGAGAATGGGGATGAGAAAAATATCAGCCATGATTGAATGGCAGAGCAGACTCGATGGGCCGAGTGGCCTAATTCTGCTCCTATGTCTTCTGATCTAAAGGACTTCAGGGCTGATTCCTTGTTCGAATGCTCCCAGCCATGAGCATCAATCACGGGGAGTGCTGGTGGGGAAATAGTTGCTCATTTTCTGTTCCTTGTCACAAAGTAATTGAAAATTACGGGGCCTAGGATTTGTTGTCCTTGCTCGCACCACTCAACTAGAAAATCCTTCTAATTATCGCTCCTCTGACAGTGGATGTCAATATGGTCCTCTCGTTTGAATGGGTGAGGTGGCAGCAGATCTTGCGAGCAGACCTTTCCAGTTATCTCTGTAGCCTCCACATTTACACAACAAACAAAGGAACCCACCACCACACCCCCATCACCGGGAAGGATTTCTTGTTGAAATTAGGATCATCTACTGCTTTCGAAATTTTTTTTCTATTGAGGGGGCAAATGTGTTTGCCCCCTTAATAGAAAAGACACTCTTCAATTTAATTTAATAGAATCCTGCAGTGCAGAAGGAGGCCATTCAGCCCATTGAGTCTGCGCCGACCCTCTGAAAGAGCACCCTACCTAGGCCCACGCTCCCACCCTATCCCCGTTACCTCACTAAGGGTCAATTTATCACGGCCAATCCACCTAACCTGCACATCTTTGGACTGTGGAAGGAAGCCGGGGCACCCGGAGGAAACCCACGCAGACACGGGGAGAACATGCAGACTCCACACAGTCAGTCACCCAAGGCCGGACGGTGAGTGCCGCGAGCAAGCATGGGTTTTGTTCCGGTCCACGGTGGCGTGAGTTGCCCTGCTCCTGTTCGGCACACTTGGCTGGGCTGCCGTCCGCGTCACGGGCTCGGGTGTCACACGTCGGACACACGCAGCACCGCCCGGCGTCTCTGAGCCGATGTGTCCTGAACCCAGGGGCAGAATTCTCCGACCCCCCCCGGAGCCGGCGTCAATCCCGCCTCCGCCGTGTCCCGAATTCTGCGCCCCCCCGAGATTCGGCAGGGGCGGGAATCGCGGCGCGCCGGACGGCAGGCCCCCCGCGGCGATTCTCCGGCCTGCAATGGGCCGAAGTCCCGCCGCTGGCAGGCCTCTCTCGCCGCCGTGGTTTAAACCACCTCTGGTACCGGCGGGATTGGCAGCGCGAGCAAGCTCCGGGGTCCTGGGGGGAGCGCGGGGCGATCTGACCCCATGGCCTGGCCCGCGATCGGGGCCCAAGGATTGGCGGGCGGGCCTGTGCTGTGGGGGCACTATTTTTCTTCCGCCCCCACCATGGCCTTCACCATGGCGGGGGCAGAAGAGACCCCCTCCCCTGCCCATGCACCAGTATGACGTCAGCAGCCGCTGACGCTCCGGCGCATGCACAGACTTCCGCCGGCCGGCGAAGGCCTTTCGGCCCCGGCTGGCGGGGTGCCAAAGGCCGTTCGCACCGGCTGGCGGAGCGGGAGGGAACCACTCGGGCGCGGGCGTAGCCCCTAAAGGTGCGGAGAATTCCACACCTTTGGGGAGGCCCGACGCCGGAGTAGTTCACGCCACTCCGTCCCACCGGGACCCCCCGCCCTGCCGGGTAGGGGAGAATCCTGGCCCAGCTCTCTGCCGCTGAGGCGGCAGGAGCACTGTATCTGATTGCAAACTGAACCATCCAGTTTTGTGTGTTCAATTTACTGCTTTCCATCTTGAATTAATCTGATTTAATCCAATATAGACATCACTGCTTGATAATCTCTCCAAATTGTTCTCTTATCTGAAGAAGAGTGTTTCCTGTGTCTAACTCGAAATGTGTTTTCAATCTAAAATTTACAGAGACTAAACTGGAGGAGATTCTAATACATCAGAAGTAATCGTATTATTTTGAAGCACTTTTATTGATGTGGCTCCTTATCAATATGTCAAAACATTTGAAACTGTTTCACAAAGTAAATTACTTCAGGCGGTAGTGACTGTGTGAGGTAAACACGGCCCCCCGTGGGGCACCGCAAGGCAGATCAATGAGTAGTTAATTGCTCTGTGGCGATGCTTGTTTAATGAGGCGTGTTGGCCCCAACACACTCCTGCTTCCCTCTTAACAGTGCCTCGGGATTTTTCTTCAGCTGAATAATTAACTGGAAATAAAAGCAAATTACTGCGGATGCTGGGAATCTGGAATAAAGATGAGGCTGGAATTATTTTGCACTGATGGAGAGCTGCTCTGAGATGAGGAAAAAGCACCTCCCGATCAGGGCACCCACCATTTCTGCGAGAGCGGGAATATGCCCAGGTTGGGATTCATGCATGGGTCTTTTACAAGACAGCGTACCCATATAAACAGCAGCTGCCTCGAGACAAGCAGTCTACTTTGCAGGATATCCTTTTGCAGAGGTTCGGAAATGCTGCCAGTCCACCTTTGGGTGAGGTAAGTTACCCTTTGGGAGAGATACTGGGCGCGATTCTCCCTGCCCCGTGCCGGGTCGGAGAATCGCCGCAACCGCGCCACGCCACCCTGACTCCGGTGCGCGATTCTCCGAGGTGTGGAGAATCGCCGCTATTTGCGCCGGTGCGTTTGGCGCAGCGCCAGTCACGGGCCGCTGTCCGCGGCCGGGCTGCTGATTCTCCGGCCCGGATGGGCCGAGCGGCTGCGCGGAAACGGCAGCGTCCCGCCGGCGCCGTTCACCCCTGCTCGCTGCTGGTGGGAACTCTACGTGCAGATTCGGGGGGGGGGGGGGCGCAGCCTGTGGGGCAGGGAAAAGCGCCCCTTCACCGGGGGGGGGGGGGGGGGGGGCACCTCCGATAGGGTCTGACCCGCGATCGGGGCCCACCAATCGGCGGGCTGGCCTCTCCCCCCCACCGCGGGCCTACTTTGTTGCGCGGCCGGCCGCTGAACCCCCACGCCATGTTGTGTCGGGGCTGGCGCGCTGAAGAAGTCCCCCCGCGCATGCGCGGGATGGCGCGGCACCCATTTGGCGCCGGGAAGGGAGGCTGGAGCGGCGTGAACTGCTCCAGCGCCGTGCTGGCGCGAACATTTAGTCTCCATTTCTGAGAATCGCGCCGAAGCTGTCCATTAGAATTGTTAAGAGTGCACATGAGGGGATATGGGGCTGGGTAGGGGGAATGAAGGGTATGGGGAATATGTGAGGGGTGAGGGCTGGTGGGAGTTTTTTTGTTTTGCTTTAAAAATAACCTTTAACAAACCCTGGAACAAAAATCCCAACTTCCAGGGCGCTGTCTCCCAGGTCAGGTTTGGGGCGTCAGACAATGGAGCAACTCTGCAGTCCTGACCTGGGAGTGAAGACTCCGGTCAGAAAGTTCTGGAAAAATTCAGCAGGTCTGGCGGCATCTTTGCAGAGAGAGATAGAATTAACGTTTTGAGTTGAATGTGACTCTTCCTCAGAATCCAGAGTTATTCTCACCCATGTAAGGGAATTCTCAAAAAAGGGTCAAAACGTTAACTTCCTCTAGCCACAGATTCTTCCAGACCTGCTGCGTTTTTCCAGCATTTTTCTGGCTTTATGTCAGGAATTTGAAACTCGGTTTAACGACACACATCAGAAAGTGGGCTCTGTGCAGGAAAGAATCCCTGCAGTGCAGAAGGAGGCCATTCGGCCCATCAAGTCTGCACCGACCCTCTGCAAGAGCACCCTACCTAAACCCACACCCCCCGCACTAACCCCGGAACCCCACCTAACCTGCACATCTTTGGATGCAAAGGGGCAATTTAGCACGGCCAATCCATCTAACCTGCACATCTTTGGACTGTGGGAGGAAACCGGAGCACCCGGAGGAAACCCACGCACACACGGGGAGAACGTGCAGACTCGACACAGTCACCCAAGGCCGGAATTAAACCCGGGTCCCTGGTGCTGTGAGGCAGCAGTGCTAACCACTGTGCCACCGATCACATGAGGGTTCACCAGGGGCAACGGGACACAGGGGCAGGGGCTACTGGGACACAGCTAATAAACAGGTACCCCTGCCATCGCCAATCCCACCTCTGGGGAAAATGGCCTGCGAATGGGGTGGAAACAGCAAACATTCCGCATCTGCCCACCTGTCTCCTGTCTCTCCCCCATCATGGCCTAAAAATCCAACCTTTTCACTGATCAGCTGCATTGAATACATAAGAACATAAGAACTAGGAGCAGGAGTTGGCCATTAATTAACCAATCCTCTATCCCTGCTACTGCTTTACCCTTAATGCCATGCATCTTTATCTTATGCAGCAACCTTTTGTGTGGTACCTTGTCAAAAGCTTTCTGGAAATCCAGATATACCACATCCATTGGCTCCCCGTTATCTATCGCATTGGTAATGTCCTCAAAAAATTCCACTAAATTAGTTAGGCATGACCTGCCCTTTATGAACCCATGCTGCGTCTGCCCAATGGGACAATTTCTATCCAGATGCCTCGCTATTTCTTCCTTGATGATAGATTCCAGCATCTTCCCTACTACCGAAGTTAAGCCTATAATTACCCGCTTTCTGCCTACCTCCTTTTTTAAACAGTGGTGTCACGTTTGCTAATTTCCAATCCGCCGGGACCACCCCAGAGTCTAGTGAATTTTGGTAAATTACAGATACAATTGTAACATCCTGTTACAGTGCAAGGATATTCCTATGTTTTGTGTCTCCTCATCATTTAATGCATATTCGAGGCAAAAATTGTGCTTCAATCCGGATTTTGATCCAGTTCAGATTCAAAGAAAGGCAGCAAATCTTTGTACCAGAGCCCATTTAAATCATTCCTTTCGGCAATTCAATGTAAAGCAGTCACCAACATTGGTTTTTCATTAGCACACCAATGATGCATATTCTATTGCCCCTGTGTGACCCCTCAGGTGATCCATTGACTCTCATCTTCCAGCCCTGAGCCCACAATGTTGGTCTAGACATCGTTCATAGGACCCACAATTGGCACGCTGGTCACCTCATTCTTCCAAACTCCAATGGATACAGAGCTAACCTGTTTACCCTTTCCCCATTAGCTAGCCCCATCACCCCAGGGGTGAGGCGAGTGACCTTTGTCTGAAGTGCTTCTTTAAGCTGTTGAAAACTGCTTCCCCTTGATGCCTTTTATTTCATATTATATCTGACAAGTTATTGAGACACTTGCATGTGTGCACCTCTACATTATAATATGTGACATGCTTGTTTTAATGAGTGCGATGTGTGTTGGTCAGAACAAGAGTTTACTATTAGTTAGAAAGCGGTGATGCAATCTTGAATTTTCACCAGGTCATCGTCTGAGTGAATGAATCGCGGATGCCTTATTTCAGCCTGAAACTGCAGTCAAATTTAAAACCCTGTCCTCACTATAAATCATGTACTAACTAGTCTTCCACCACTCTCTCTCTCACTGCAATTGGCCTTCTTTGGTCCTCTGATGCCCTCTGGCCTCCACCCCCAATCCCAACCCCACTCCAATCCAAATCCCAATCCACTCCCAATCCCATTCCACTCCCACTCCAAATCCCCCCTCACTGAATCCAAACCTTCTTAGCGTTTCCCACAGGTACTCCCACTCCACCTGTTCAAAGGCTTTCTCTGCGTCCATCGCCGCCACTACTCCTGCCTCCCCTCCCTCTGAAGTTCAATTGCCTGCCCTTGATGAAGCCTGTCTGATCCTCCCCTATCACCCCAGGGGCATAGTCCTCAATCCTAGCAGCCAAGATCCTGGCCAGCAGTTTGGCGTCTACGTTCAAGAGCGATATAAGTCTATAAGATCCACACTGTAGCGGATCTTTCTCTCGCTTGAGGATGAGTGAAATCGAAGCCTGTGACATTGTTGGGGGGGAGGGTCCCTCTCTCTTTGGCCTCACTCAAAGTCCTTAGCAGGAGTGGGCTCAGCAGCTCGGAAAATGTCTTGTAGAATTCTACAGGATCGCCATCCAGCCCTGGGGCCTTGCCCGACTGCATCCTCCCTAGACCCGTAACAATCTCCTCCAGCTCTATCGTGGCCCGAGTCCCTCCACCAGATCCTCTTCCGCTTTTGGAAACCTCAATTGGTCCATGAATTACTTCATTCCTTCCCCTCCCGCCGGGGGCTCTGACTCATACAATTTACCATAAAACGCCCAAAAGACTTTGTTCACTCCCTCTGGGCCCATGACCGTGTTGCCATCCTTATCCTGAACTTCCCCAATTTCCCTGGCCGCCTCCCTCACGAAGTTGGTGCGCCGGCATTCTACTCGCTTTCTCCCCGTATTCGTCAACAGCCCCTTTAACCTTCCTCAGCTGTGCTACCGCCTTCCCAGTGGTCAGCAGGGCGAATTCCGCCTGCAGCCTCCGGCGCTCTTTCAGCAGCCCCGACTCGGGGGTCTCCGCGTAACTCCTATCTACTCTGAGTATCTCCTCAAGTAGCCTTTCTCTCTCCGCTCTTTCTTTCTTCTCCCTGTGGGATCTGATAGAGATCAACTCCCCTCTGATAACTGCCTTCAGGGCCTCGCTCTGCGGCCGAGCTCCACAAAAGCCAAAAACATGGCTAAAGAAACAGGGAACAAACAAAAACAAGAGGGAACAACATAATGTCGCTGCCCCCGGCTACTCGGCAATTACCATCCCCACCAGAGTAACGTCCCAGTGTGGCTGTCCTTTAGGTCGAGTCCAACTTTTCTTGCTTGATAAAATTCCACGCCTCGTCCGGTGTATCAAAGTAATGGTGGCGATCTCGATACGTGACCCAAAGCCTCACCGGGTGCAACAGTCCGAAATTCACCCCTTTGCTGTGGAGGGCCACCTTAGCACGGTTGAATCCAGCGTGCCTCTTGGCCAGTTCTGCTCCCAGGTCCTGGTAAATGCGGATAACGCTGTTCTCCCACCAGCTGCTCTGTTCCTGTTTAGTCCATCGCAGGACTTGTTCCTTATCTGAGAAGCGGTGGAACCGTGCCACCATGGCCCTTGGTGGTTCATTTGTTTTGGGCTTCCTTGCAAGGACTCTGTGCGCCCCATCCAGTTCCAGAGGCCAAGGAAATGCTCCTGTCCCCATCAGGGTCCCCAGTAACGTGGTCACAAATGCACTCGCGTCCGACCCCTCCGCACCCTCAGGTAGGCCCAGAATGCGTAGGGTTTGCCTCCTGGGCCTGTTTTCAAGGTCTTCCAGCCTCTCCTGCCACCTCTTATGCAGGGCGTCATGTCCCTCCACCCTGACGGCCAGACCCAGTATCTCATCTTCATTATCCGAGACTTTTTTCTCAATCTCCTTGACCCCCTTCTCCTGCATTTTCTGGGTCTCAACCATTTTCTCCATTGAGGCCTTCATTGGGGCCAGCATCTCCATTTTCAGGTCAGCAAAGCAACTTCTGAGGAACTCCTGCTGTTCCCGCGACCACTGGGCCCACGCGGCCTGATCCGAGCCAGCCGCCATTTTCTGTACCCGCGCCCGTTCCAGCCACTTCTCGGTGCTCGTTTGTTTCACCGTCCTGCTGAAAGAACCCACTCATTCTCGCCCGAGTCATATGCACCCTGTGCACCACCTTAAACTGTATCAGGCTCATCCTTGCACAAGAGGAGGTCCCGTTTACCCTTCGCAGTGCCTCACTCCATACTCCCCAATTGATCTCCATTCCCAACTCAGCTTCCCATTTCTCCTTGATCTTCACCATCCGCTCGCCTCCCTGCTCCCCCAGTCACTTATATATATCCCCAATTCTTCCCTCCCCTTCCAGACCTTTCGTGCAAAGTCCCTAACCTGTAGATACCTGAACTCACTGCCCCTCGGCAGCTCTACCCTCTCCCTTAGCTCCTCCAGACTGGCGAGCCCTCTAGTGATTTTCCCTTGTTAACCTATCAGAAGTTGACAGTCCAGGATGTGAATCAAGTGCACTTTTGATGGTGCATATCATTGTGAAGTGACGTGCAAGATAGTGCTTGACTCCTCTTACTAAAAACAGGTGGTCGCTTTTTGATGTTTAATCTTATTTAAACCTAGTCAAGACCTGTCTTGTCTTGGGATAGAGAGCAGTCATACTCTGTTATCTCTTCTGTCAGTCGGCCCCTTATCTACTCTTCCCCTCCCCGTGCCAAACCTCCTTGAAGTAAAAATAAACCCACGACATTGAAGCATATAAAAGTGGAACCATTTCTGGTACTGTTGCAGTGAACAACTCCCTCACATTTTGGACAAGCAAAATTGAGGCTGGTGATAAAAGCCTCAAAATTGCTGGGCGTACCATTGCAGTTTATAATTTTCTTCGTCCATTGTCTCTTCTGTGTCATAATTCCAGCTCTGATTGAACTTTGGGGCATGGTCTGCCACTCAAGGGCTGAAACTTTGCATAGAAGTCCCAGAGAATGCGAGAGTGCTGGTTTGCTAAATAAATCTGAATGATAACGAATCACTGGCTGCGATTTAACACTTTTTCTGGCGACTGACATCGCTCCGTAAATAATTGTTTGGTGGCACAACGTTCAATTCCATGAGCCTTGTTAAAGTGACTATTTCAGTTTTGACACCTGCACGCCATGATACAAAATCTTCTTTTGCATATAATTAGTTAAAATTCGACATACATCCAACATACAAAGACACTGCATTTTCTTCTTAAATATACATTTCTGTGCTGCAATGTTACAGAATCCCATATTCACAGAATTTACAGTGCAGAAGGAGGCCATTCGGCCCATCTGCACTGGCCCTTGGAAAGAACACGCTACTTAAGCCCATACCTCCACCCGATGCCCACGCCTCCACCCTATCCCCGTAACTCCACCTTACCTTTTTTGGACACTAAGGGCACTTTATCATGGCCAATCCACTTACCCCTGCACACCTTTGGACTGTGGGAGGAAACCGGAGCACCCGGAGGAAACCCACGCAGACACGGGGAGGATGTGCCGACTCCGCACAGACAGTGACCCAGCCGGGAATCGAACCTGGGACCCTGGCGCTGTGAAGCAATTGTGCTGACCACTATGCTACCGTGCTGCCCATTAACACTGCAATGAAGTTACTGTGAAAAACCCCCAGTCGCCACATTCCGGCGCCTGTTCGGGTACGCGGAGAACTCAGCTGGTTCGGGAATTGAACCCGCGCTGCTGGCCTTGTTCTGCATCACAAACCAGCTGTCTAGCCCACTGAGCTAAACCAGCCCTGATTATGTTTTCATTGGCGAATGAGGGGAATGGGTTCCTTTCTCACTTAATGAAAATGAAATGAAATGAAAATCGCTTATTGTCACGAGTAGGCTTCAATGAAGTTACTGTGAAAAGCCCCTAGTCGCCACATTCCGGTACCTGTCTGGGGAGGCTGGTACGGGAATCGAACCATGCTGCTGGTCTGCTTGGTCTGCTTTAAAAGCCAGCGATTTAGCTGAGTGAGCTAAACCAGCCCCTAATTGGTGTACTTGTCCTGCTGTGGGCATTGCTGGCAAGGCGGGGGTCCGTGAACGGAAGCAGTGTGTTGGCATGGAGCCCTGTGTGCCCATTAACAAGAGAGAACGCAGGCTGGGCATTGGTCAACTTCTGTTTCAGCTTTCGCAAGGCAGTAACCTATCGGGAAAGCAGGGGAGGCAGTGGCATTGTGGTCTTGGCACTGGACTAGTAATCCAGAGACCCAGAGTAATGCTCTCTGGACCTGGTTTCAAATCCCAGCAGAGCAGATGGTGAAATTTGAATTCAATAAAAATCTGGAATTAAGAGGTGACTGTGAAACCATTGCTGATTGTCGTAAAAACCTCATGTCCTTTAGGGAAGGAAATCTGCCATCCTTACCTGGTCTGGCCTACATGTGAATCCAGACCCACAGCTGGCTCTTAACTGCCTTCAGGGCTGAGCAATACATGCTGGCCCAGCCAGCGAAGCCCACATACAATGATAATAAATAATATTTGGGTTGCAATTTCTAGTCTCGCAGTTTGTGGAGGCTTTGAATCAGAACAAGATTTGATTTCACGCTGGTCATTTTATCTTGTCTAAAAGTGACAACTGTTGACAAATCTGAAATGAGTCTCAATGAAATGGAATGTACCATTCCTCACCAGGATTTCAGCATCATGTCATGTCGGTGGATAGAAAGCTTCATACTGTGTCTATTTGAACTTTCATGCCGTTAAAGGCTTTTAAGTTGAAATTGCATTGTGTGGTATTACTAATAAGCATGATTGCTGTCTGAAACAACTTTAAAACGGAATGTTATACAAACCTGTTTGACGTGCCTATTACTGATATGGCACCGTGTGAATTTAACCTCCTTATCATTCGAAAGGAGAACATGTTTTTTGTTCCGTTAAGATAAGTCAACAAGACCAAATACATTGTTGTGTTCGGTGTTATGACCGTGGTAATGATGTACACAGAACATCTAGTTTGTTAATAACATGGAAAGATAACTAACAAACTACAATACAGATGGTGGTCACTAAATGAAGTCAGTGAATTTTCCTGGAGTTACTCAAAGTGCGACTATCCTCTTGTACGACTTATCACCAACTGGTGGGTGTTTCGAGTCACGTAATAGATCTTCTGTCGCCACTAACTGGTTGGAGGTCACATTGCTAACTCTATACAGAACTGTGCACAGGCATATCACCATGGGAGCAGAAGCAGACCATTCGGCCCATCGAGCCTGCTCCGCTGTTCAATGGGATCATGACTGATCTGATCTGATAATCCCCAACTCTACTTTCCCACCTTATCCCCATAACCCTCGATTCCCTGACTGATTAAAAATCTGTCTCTCTCAGCCTTGAACATACTTAACGACCCGGCCTCTACAGCTCTCTGCGGTAAACAATTCCACAGATTCACTCCCCTCTGAGGGACAAAATTCCTCCTCATCTCTGTCTGAAATGGGCGACCCCCTTACTCTGAGATGATGCCTTCTGGTCCTAGACTCTCCCACAAATGGAGACAACCTCTCAGCATCGACCCTGTTAAGCCCCCTGAGAATCCGATATGTCTCAATAAGGTCGCCTCTCATTCTTCTAAACTCTAATGAGCACAGGCCCAACCTACTCAACCTCTCCTCAGAAAAAAATCCCTCCACACCCGGGATCAACCCAGTGAACCTCCTCTGGACTGCCTCCAATGCCTGTATATCGTTCCTTGGATAAGGGGCCCAAAACCGTTCACAGTATTCCAGGTGTGGTCGAAGTAGTGCCTTGCATTATTTTAGCAAGACTTCCCTATTTTTATACTCCGTTCCATCCATAGTAGCTGGCCCCTTTAAGGGATGTTCTCTGATGGAGGGGGACATGGCTGACCCACACTGCGGACCGGTGGCGACAACATAGGCCCCCCCCCCAGATCGCGCACGCCCATGGATCGGTTGCCTCCGATCAGAACCCTGGCCACCCTGGAGGTCCACCCAGCGAAGGATACCCCTGCCCCCCCACCAGGGCGGCCGCGGACACAGTCCGCAGCCGCCAGTCGATGTTCCCGCCGGGTGGGACTATGATAGACACACGCCGTCGGGAACTCGGCCAGTTGTCGGCGGAGAATCGCAGCGGGGGCCTCTTTCACTGGCCCCCGACCTGCGCCGCATCGACCACGCACGCTCGATTGGCGGCGATTCTCCGGGGACTGGAGCATCACGGGAGCGGTGTCGGACCCAATCGCAGGTCTGACGTCCATTCTCCGCCCCCGTGCCATGCGCAATTTCGGCTCTGAGAATCCCGCCCAATACGTCTCCTCGAAAAGGCGGTACCTCTAACAGTGCTGCACTCTCTCAGGACAGAACTGGTGGGTCGTACGAGATTTTGTGCTCAGGTTTCTGAGGTGGAAGCTCCAAAAATGGAAGGCCTCTGCTTTTTGTTTCATATCACAAGTTTCTCATGTTGGCAAATCCCCGTGTTCTGATTTAATGCTCCACAAAAGGACTGGTGCAAGGGGCAGCCATTTCCAAAGCTCTCAGATTCAAAAATGGTCAAGCAGTGAATAAGATGCACTTTGTAGCATTGATTGCTGCCGTCAGGGATAACATTTGGACACCCCCTCTGCCCCAAACCCAAGGCTCTGAAATTCAACAAGGTTGCCATTGTAAACCCCAGAGAAATGGTGGCAGATGATATTTAAGGTGGTGGATGAATTGCAGAAAGAGACAACCTTGTCCTGGATGGTGTTGAGCTTCTTGAGTGTTGTTGGAGCTGCACTCATCCAGGCCAGTGGAGAGTATTCCATCACACTCCTGCCTTGTGCCTTGTAGATGGTGGACAGGCTTTGGGGGGTCAGGAGGTGAGTTACTCTCCGCAGGATTCCCAGCCTCTGACCTGCTCTGGTAGCCACAGTATTAATATGACGAGTCCGGTTCGGTTTCTTTTTTTAAAAAAATGCTTCTTATTCAAACTTGTATCAAAGTAGGTTACAGCAAATAAACACCCCGGGAAACATTCTTCCCAACAATCAACTGTACAGTTTGTACAGATTTTTCTCCTTTTTTACTCCCCCACTGCCCCATCACCCCCCCCCCCCCCCCCCATCACCCATCCCCCCCCCCAACCCCCCTGTGACGAACAACTCCTCAAACACGGTCACAAACATCCCCCACCTTTTCTCAAACCCCCCCTGCTGAGCCCCTTAACTCAGACTTCATCTTCTCTAACCGCAGGAAGTCATACAGGTCACCCAACCATGCTGCTACCCCCGGTGGCGATGCCGACCGCCACTCCAGCAAAATTCATCGCCGTGCAATCAGAGAGGCGAAGGCCAAGACATCGGCCTTCCTCCTCTCCATGAGCTCCGGCTTCTCTGAAACCCCAAATATCGCCACCAAAGGCTCCGGGTCCACTCCCTCCTCCACTATCCTGGCTAAGACCGCGAACACTCCTGCCCAGAATCTTCCCAATTTTTCATAATTCAAAACATGTGCGCGTGATTTCCTGGCCCCCGCCCACACCTCTCACACTCATCTGCTACCCCCTGAAAGAACCCACTCATTCTCGCCCGAGTCATATGCACCCTGTGCACCACCTTAAACTGTATCAGACTCATCCTTGCACAAGAGGAGGTCCCGTTTACCCTTCGCAGTGCCTCACTCCATACTCCCCAATTGATCTCCATTCCCAACTCCGCTTCCCATTTCTCCTTGATCTTCACCAGCCGCTCGCCTCCCTGCTCCCCCAGCCACTTATATATATCCCCAATTCTTCCCTCCCCTTCCACATCCGGAAGCAGCAGTCACTCCAGCAGGGTGTATCCCAGCAATCTAGGGAACCCCTTCCAGACCTTTCGTGCAAAGTCCCTAACCTGCAGGTACCTGAACTCACTACCCCTCAGCAGCTCTACCCTCTCCCTTAGCTCCTCCAGACTGGCGAACCCTTCCTCCAAATACAGATTCCTCACCTTGACCAGCCCCACTTCTCTCCACCTCCTGTATACACTATCCATCCCCCCCAGCTCAAACCCATGATTCTCACACAGCGGCGTTAGCATCGACATCCCTTCCACCCTAAAATGCCTCCTCAGCTGATTCCATATCTTCACCGTGGACGGCACCACTGGGCTCCCTGAATACCTACGCGGAGCCATTGGCAATGCTGCCGTCACCATAGCCCTCAAACTAGACCCCTTACAAGATTCCTCCTCCATCCTAACCCACTCTACCCCTTCTCCTTCCCACCACCGCCGCACCCTGTCCACATTCGCCGCCCAATAATAATGAAGCAAGTTTGGCAACGCCAACCCCCCCTGCTGCCTCTGCCTCTGTAGCAGGGCCCTCCCCACCCTCGGCACCTTCCCCGCCCATACAAAGTCAGAGATGAATGTGTCCACTTTCCAAAAACGGCCTTTGGTATAAAGATTTGGTATAAAGATCGGGAGAGCCTGAAAGATAAACAAGAACCTCGGCAGAATATTCATTTTCACCACTTGGACCCTCCCCGCCAACGTTAAGTGCCGTGTGTCCCACCTCTTAAGATCCTCCCTGGCCTCCTCCACCAGCTTCGTTAAGTTCCGCCGCTCCACCCAATCAAATGCTTTCTCCGTGTCCATGGACACCACAACCTCCGGTACCAGAGCTCTCGACGGATTCATCACCACATTCAATAGCCGCCTTATATTACACGCGAGCTGTCTGCCCTTCATGAAGTCTGTTTGATCTTCTGCAGCCACCCCCGGGACACAATCCTCCATCCTCCCCGCCAACAACTTAGCCAATACGTTCACATCCGTGTTCAATAGCGATATGGGTCTATACGACCCACATTCTTCAGTTTCTGGCCAATGGTAACCCCCAGGATGTTGAAAGTGGGGGACTCAGCGATGATAATGCCATTGAATGTCAAGAGGGGATGGTTCGATTCTCTCTTGTTGGAGATGTGTGGCGCTAATGCAACTTGTCACTTGTCAGCCCCAAGCCTGGATATTGTCCAGGTCTTGCTGCATTTGGACATGGACGGCTTCATTATCTGAGGGGTCGCGAATGGTGCTGAACATTGTGCAGTCATCCACAAACATCCCCACCTCTGACCTTATGATCGAGGAAAGGTCATTGATGAAGCAGCTGAAGATGGTTGGGGCCTAGGAAACTACCCTGAGGAACTCCTGCAGTGATATCCTGGAGCTGAGATGACTGACCTCCAACCACTACAACCATCTCCCTTTGTGCCGGGTATGACTCCAACCAGCGGAGAGTTTTCCCCGATTCCCATTGACTCCAGTTTAGCTCGGGCTCCTTGATGCCACACTCGGTCAAATGCTGCCTTGATGTCAAGGGCAGTCACTCTCACCTCACCTCTGGAGGTCAGCTCTTTTGTCCATGTTTGAACCAAGGCTGTAATGAGGTCAGGAGCTGAGTGACCCTGGCGGAACCCAAACTGAGTGTCCGTGAGCAGGTTATTGCTGAGTAAATGCTGCTTCAACTCACTTTGCTGATGATCTGGAGTAGACTTGTTTGAGTTGGGCAGGACATAACCTGGGCAATTTTGCACACTGTCAAAAACTGTCAGCTTTGACAAAGGGTCATCTGAACTCAAAACGTTAGCTCTTTTCTCTCCTTACAGATGCTGCCAGACCTGCTGAAGTTTTCCAGCATTTTCTCTTCTGGTTCCACACTGTCATAGAACATAGAACTGTACAGCACAGTTCAGGCCCTTCGGCCCACGATGTTGTGCCAAACTAGTCTGAAACTAAGATCAAATCAACCTACCCCCAATCATTCTCGTGCACTCCATGTGCCTATCCAATAACCGCTTAAAAGTTCCTAAAGTGTCTGACTCCACACTTTAGCAGGGAGTGCGTTCCAAGCCCCAACCACTCTCTGAGCTACCTTATAGCTATGCCCCCTTGTAACAGCTACATCCACCCGAGGAAATAGTCTCTGAACGTCCACTCTATCTATCCCTCTCATCATCTTATACACCTCAATTAAGTCACCTCTCATCCTCCTTCACTCCAATGAGAAAAGCCCTAGCTCCCTCAACCTTTCCTCATAAGACCTACCCTCCAATCCAGGCAGCATCCTGGTAAATCTCCTTTGCACCCTTTCCAATGCTTCCACTTCCTTCCTATAATGAGGTGACCAGAACTGCACACAATATTCCAAATGTGGTCAAACCAAGGTCTTGTACAGCTGCAGCATAACCCCACTACTCCACCAATCTTGATGTCATCAGCAAATTTACTAACCCAACCTTCAACTCCATCATCCAAGTCATTTATAAAAGTCACAAATAGCAGAGGACCCAGCACTGATCCCTGTGGTACACCGCTGGTGACTGGGCACCAGGATGAAAATTTACCATCTACCACCACCCTCTGTCTTCTATGTGATAGCCAGTTACTTATCCAATTGGCCAAATTTCCCTCTATCCCACACCTCCTTACTTTCTGCATGAGCCGACCATGGGGCACCTTATCAAACGCCTTACTAAAATCCATGTATACGACATCAACTGCCCTACCTTCCTCTATGTACTTAGTTACCTCCTCAAAGAATACAATTAAACTTGTGAGGTAAGACTTACCCCTCACAAACCCATGCTGACTATCCCGGATTAAGCTGTATCTTTCCAAATGATCATAAATCCTATCCCTCAGGACCCTTTCCAATAATTTAACTATGACCGAAGTGAGACTAACCGGCCTATAATTCCCAGGGTTATACCTATTCCCTTTCTTGAACAAGGTGACAACATTTGCCTCTCTCCAGTCTTCTGGCACTATTCCTGTAGACAGTGAGGACATAAAGATCAAAGCCAAAGGCTCTGCAATCTCATCCCTCGCCTCCCAAAGAATCCTAGGATATATCCCATCAGGCCCAGGGGACTTATCTATTCTCAGGCTTCTCAAAATTTCTAACATCTTCCTTCCGAATATCTACCTCCTCCAGCCTACCAGCCTGTATCGCACTATCCTCCTCAACAACATGGCCCCTCTCCTTTGTGAACACGGAAGAAAAGTATTCATTTAGGGCCTCTCCTATATCTTCAGACTCCATACACACGTTCCCACTACTGTCCTTGACCGGCCCTAACTTCACCTTTGTCATTCTTTTATTCCTCACATAAGTGTAAAAAGCCTTGGGGGTTTTCCTTGATCCGACCCGCCAAGGACTTCTCATGCCCCCTCCTAGCTCTCCTAAGCCCTTTCTTGAGCTCCTTCCTAGCTATCTTGTATCCCTCAAGTGCCCGAACTGAACCTTGTTTTCTCATCCTTACATAAGCCCCCTTCTTCCTCTTGACAAGACATTCAACCTCTTTTGTAAACCATGGTTCCCTTACTCGACCATTTCCTCCCTGCCTGACAGGGACATACATATCAAGGACACGCAGTATTTGCTCCTTGAACAAGCTCCACATCTCAGTTGGGCCTATCCCTGACAGTTCCTGTTTCCATCTTATGTTCCCCAACTTACGTTCCCACTGCAATGAAGTCAGCTGGAAGTCAATCTTGTAGCTGTACTGGAATACCTTCGCTGGGATGTAGGTAATTCTAGAGCGCAAGTCTGTAGTAATATTGCCGGAATATTGTCAGGGCCCATGGTCTTTGCAGTGACCAGTGCCTTCAGCCATTTTTTGTTATTATGTGGAGTGAATTGAATTGGCTGAAGACTGACATCTGTGATGCTGGGGACATCATGAGGACACCGAGATGGATTATTCACCTGGTACTTCTGGCTGAAAATTGTTGCAAATGCTTCAACCTTGATTTGCTGGGCTCATTCGAACTCGGCCCCTCGAGCCTGCTGGACTATTCAATAAGATCTTGGCTGATCTGTTGTAACCTGAACCCCACATTCCTACCGACCTCCGATAACCTCCAATGTGCGGCATAGTGGTTAACACTGTTGCTTCACAGCGGCAGCATCCCAGGTTTGATTCCCATCTAGGGTCACTGTCTGTGCGGAGTCTGCACATTCTCCCCGTGTCCTCCAGGTGCTCCGGTTTCCTTCCACAAGTCCCGAAAGGCGTGCAGGTTGGGTGAATTGGACATTCTGAATTCTCCCTCTGTGACCCGAACAGGCGCCGGAATGTGGCGACTCGAGGATTTACACAGTAACTTCATTGCAGTGTTAATGTAAGCCTACTTGTGACAATAATAAAGATTATTGATTAATATTATGGAATAAATAGCCAAAACTAAAAGTACTTGGAACCTCTTAACCTTGTGTAACTAAACATTGTGAAATTGACACAAGAGATTTTCACAGTAACTTCATTGCAGTGTTAACGTAAGCCTACTTGTGACAATAAAAAAGGTTATTATTATTAACCCTTCCCTCATCTTGTCAATCAAGATTCTATCAACATCTGCCTTAAAAATAGTCAAAGATTCTGCTCCCACTGCCTTTTGAGGAAGAGAGATCCAGAGACTCACCCCCCTCTGAGAGAAAATAATTCTCCTTTTAAATGGGCGACTCCCTTATTTTTAAACAGTGACCCCCTAGTTCTAGATTCTCCGACCAGAGGAAACATCCTCTCCACATCCACCCTGTCAATGCCTGTCAAGATCTTCCATGTTTATCAAGTCACCTCGTACTCTTCTAAACTCCAGTGAATACTAACCTAATCTCTCCAACCTTTCCTCATAAGACAACCCGCCCATTCCAGGTTTTAGTCGAGTAAACCTTCTCTGAACTGCTTCCAACGCATTTACATCCCTCCTGAAATAAGGAGACCAATTCTCTACACAATACTCCAGATGTGGTCTCACAAATGTCCTGTGCAACTGAAGCATAACCTGATTATGGGAATGGAGGTGACAAAGAAGGGTATGCGATCTCTAATTTCACATGTTAGACATAATCTGCAGTGACATCCACACTGTTGAATAGCTAAATCTGAGGAAAGCAAATGAAGCCGGGGACTCGGGTACAATTCCAACCTTGGGTGACCGGCTGTGTGGAGTCTGCACGTTCTCCCCGTGACTGCGTGAGTTTCCTCCGGGTGCTCCGGTTTCCTCCCACAGCCCAAAGATGTGCAGTTCGGTGGATTGGCCATGATAAATTGACCCTTAGTGCCGAAAGGCTAGGTGATGCTATGCAGTTGCGGGGATAGGGTGGGGGAGTGCACTAGATTCCAGCATTCAGTTAAACCTATGGGATAACAATTGGTCACTTAGGGCAGCTTCCATTGAACACTTAAGCTGCCTAAAGCAGAATGTTCCCCAATACCTACAAAGTTAATTCATGAAACAATCCCATTCATTCTCAAGGCTTCTTGATCTAAGTGTTACCCTTTTGCTTTGGTTTCAGTAAGTCTTGGTGTAATAGGGATTTATGATTTGGAATCAGGGTGAGAGAATGTGTATATTTTCTTTTGACATTAAGAAACCATGTGAGGCCCATTGTTCAATAAGGCTCGGGGAGTCCACAGTAAGCAATAGTAAATGATAATCATTTTCCAACAATTATACACAAGAGTACCAGTGGGACCTCACTGGGTACTCTCTCTCCTGTCGGTTGGTTCCAGATTGGCCGACGTTTTGTACAAGTACGGGTAAGCTGCCCAGCCCCTAGCGAGGGAGCGCGTATTCCTCAAGGAGCACGGGGAAGACAATCATCTCCATACCATGTGTCATTTTGACACAGAGGGGTGCAGGGAGGAGAAAATGCGTGTTTGACAACATGTTAGAGTCATGTAGTGCTGTTGTTCGTTCAATAAACATCAGCAGGGATGGATCATGTCAGGGGCTACAAAGCATTAACCTAACCAAAACTAGCTTGCAATCTAAGATGCACATTGGTGCGTAACTAGGAGGACACCTTACCCACCGTGTGGTTCGACATGTGAACGAATATATGACAAGCTCAGGCATGCTGATTTCTCCAATGAACATCTTGAAGAGTTGGGAATACCACCGCTAAACAGTACTACACTGGCCCCACGCTCTGTACTCCTTTGTCAACCCATTCACCTCTTACTTTCTCAATCAACACTTTTTTTTCATAACGAAGCTGAAACAGTTGATGTTTGGGGCTGGATTCTCCTTTTCAGCGGCTACGTGCCGGGGCCAGCGGAGCATGTGTGGCCTTTTAGGACCGGAAAATTGGCGTGGGCCCCCTCACCGATTTCGACACTGGTGAGGGGCTAGCACCGTCGCCGACTGAATCGCCTGCCTCCCATGCTGAAAACGTGCTGGAGAATGGCCGGGTCCTGGGCCGCGCATGCTCACGGCTGATGACCTGCAACAGATGCGCCGTACCAACCTGGAATCCACGACCCCACTGGCCACCCCCCCCCCCCCCCCACCAGGCCCCCCAGCCCACGCAGAACCCCCCCCCCCCCAGCCAGCGTCACAATATTGCCATTTCGGAGTGGGCACAGCAGGGTTGACGGGCGTCAAACCAGCACCGGCCCCAATTTTGGCTCCAGGCGATGGAGAATCCTGTCCCTTGTACTTCTTATTCAAACAGAAGGCTATGCAGCTCATGTTTCCTGGGTCTCCTTGCTGTCTCCCCATTGCCCTGCCAGTTCATTCAACCCAATGAGCCCATGCCATCTCTCAGTCCCCCATTCTACCTCTGTATCCCTGCAAGGTTATTTCCCTCAAGTGCCCATCCAATGTCCTTTTGAAATCGTTCATCGTCTATTCTTCTTGTATTGCCTCCGCTTCCAATTCCTTCAGGAGGAATACAAGAGGAAAGCTCAGGTGTCCAACAACCTTTGTTGTGTTGACTACCCTGATCCTCTGCACCACATCTGCATGTCTAATTTGGAATTTTCACGGAGTTGGGTTGACTTGGGAGTCCTTTAAAAATGGCGGGCGGCTGCCAATTCCCGGATTGACGATCCCAATCCCTGGCTGGCTCCACTGCGGAGATACGCGTGTCTTCTACCTCTGCTATTGTCAGGAAGCAGGGCCAGTTTTTTAAACAGGTGTGGTTCACAGCCCCTCAGAGGAATGATGAATCTTCGACTGCTTGAGGGGACCTTTCGAAAGATTCAAAACGGTTAAAAGTTCAAAAGGCAGTCTTCATGCGCCCCCAACTCCCCCCATCCGAGGGTTAGGTATGCTTGGCTGAGAGGACAGGCTTCATTATCATTGTTAAAGCAATCCTGGGCCACTGGATTACTTATTCAAGACATTGGGCAGCACGGTAGCACAAGTGGCTAGCACTGTGGCTTCACAGCACCAGGGTCCCAGGTTCGATTCCCCGCTGGGTCACTGTCCGTGTGGAGTCTGCACGTTCTCCCTATGTCTGCGTGGGTTTCCTCCGGGTGCTCCGGTTTCCTCCCACAGTCCAAGGACATGCAGGTTAGGTGGATTGGCCGTGATAAATTGCCCTTAGTGACCAAAAAGGTTAGGGTGGGTTATTGGGTTACGGGGACAGGGTGGAAGTGAGGGCTTAAGTGGGTCGGTGCAGACTCGATGGGCTGAATGGCCTCCTTCTGCACTGTATGTTCTATGTTTTATTAACACTGCACCACCTTCATCGTCCTTATCTCCTACCCCATTCCTGATACATGGTGGATCATCGTAAATTTCTTCCAATTGAAATAAAAGCAAGTCAAGGGGGGGGGGGGGTAGGGGGGAGGTGGGGGGTACTGAAAACCAGGGCCAGGTGCAGTTCTGCACTTTGGTAGGAAGAATAAAGGAGCTGAATATTATTTAAATGGAGACAGACGGCAGAAAGCTGCAGCACAGAGGGATCTGGGGGACCTCGTGCATTAACCACAAAAAGCTAGCATGCAAGTTCAGCAGGTAATTGGGAAGGCAAATGGAACGTTGGCCTTTATTACAAAGGGAATGGAGTCTAAAAATAGGGAAGTCCTGCTCAAACTACACAAGGCACCAGTTCGACTATACCTGGAATGCTGTGAACGGTTTGGTCCCCTTATCCAAGGAAAGATATCCCGGCATTGGAGGCAGTTCAGAGAAGGTTCACTAGGCTGATCCCGGGTGTGGAGGGATTTTCTTCTGAGGAGAGGTTGAGTAGGTTGTGTCTGTCCTCAGTGGAGTTTAGAAGAATGAGAGGCGACCTTATTGGGACATATCAGATTCTCGGGGGGTTTGACAGGGTCAATGCTGAGAGGTTGTTTCCCCTGTGGGGGAGTCTAGGACCAGAGGGCAGAATCTCAGAGTAAGGGGGTCGCCCATTTCAGACAGAGATGAGGAGGAATTTCTTCTCTCAGAGGGGAGTGAATCTGTGGAATTCTTTACCGCAGAGAGCTGTAGAGGCTGGGTCGTTAAGTAAGTTCAAGGCTGAGAGAGACAGATTTTTAATCAGTCAGGGAATCGACCCTGACCCACGTATGTAGATAAGGCGGGAAAGTGGAGTTGGGGATTATCAGATCAGTCATGATCCCATTGAATGGCGGAGCAGACTCAATGGGCCGAGTAGAGGAAATTAGTAACAGGCCCGTTAAACAGGTTTGAATGACATTTCATTCTGCTCCAATGTCTTCTGGTCTTCAAGATGCTGCTGCATGGTACAAACTATGTAGCCATCTGATCCTACTCTTTTCTTCAGCTGGTAGATGAACCGACAGAGGAGCTAATAAAGATTCTCCTGAGTGCTCCAGCTACATAGAACATAGAACATACAGTACAGAAGGAGGCCATTTGGCCCATCGAATTTTCACCGACCCACTTAAGCCCTCACTTCCACCCTATCCCCATAACCCAATAACTCCTCCTAACCTTTTTTGGTCACTAAGGGCAATTTATCCTGGCCAATCCACCTAACCTGCACGTCTTTGGACTGTGGGTGGAAACCGGAGCACCCGGAGGGAACACACGCAGACACGGGGAGAACGTGCAGACTCCGCACAGACAGTGACCCAGCGGGGAATCGAACCTGGGACCCTGGCTTGGGTCACCATCTGTGCGGAGTCTGCACGTTCTCCCTGTGTCTGGGTGGGTTTCCTCCGGGTGCTCCGGTTTCCTCCCACATGCCCTGAAAGATGTGCTGTTAGGTGGATTGGACATTCTGAATTCTCCCTCAGTGACCCGAACAGGTGCCGGAATGTGGCGACTGGGGGATTTTCACAGTAACTTCATTGCAGTGTTAATGTAAGCCTACTTGTGACAATAATAAAGATGATTCGTGCAACATCGGAATAAGCATTCATAACGTAGCAAAGTGCAATATGTGGGCCGGAGAATTCAGACCCTGGTCTTTCGCTGACACTCCGACTTTGGCCTGTTCTTTGAAGATGATAGGAGAGGAAATACAGGACAGTAGCAGGTCAGTGCGATGATCATATTTGCTGTAGAACTTCAAGGACCTGATCTGGGCACCGCTTGTTGATTTGATGAACTTCAAGCTTCACCTCCCAGCTGACTGTATGTCAGCAGTAACGTAACTACAATTCAGCGGCCGTGTCATTGAGGCCAATTATTTTGTCTACTCACTGGTTAACATGGTGAGTTGAATTGATTATTAATGAGATGCCAACACAGGAAAAGCTAATTACTGAACGACCATGGTTTCGAACGCTGGCTGAAAATCAGACTACACAAATAACATCCTTCTCGACTAATACTCAGGAACCAAGGGTCCAGTGAGAAGGAGGAATTGAAGGAAATTAGTGTTGAGTGAAAACATTAGTCCTGGAGAAATAAATGGGACTGACAGCTGATAAATGCCCAGGGCCTGATAATCTACATCCCAGGGTGCTAAAGGAGGTGGCCATGGAAATAGTGGATGTGGTTGTCATCTTCCAAAATTCTGTAGATTCTAGAACAGTCCCGGCAGATTGGAGAGTGGAAAACGTATGCTCGCTATTTAAAAAAGGAGGGAGGGAGAAAATAGGGAATTACAGGCCGGTTAGTCGAACATCAGTCGTCGAGAAAATGCTGAAGTCTATTCTAAAGGATGGAATAACAGGACATTTAGAAAATAGCAACGGAATTGGCCAAAAGTCAACATGGATTTATGAAATTATGTTTGACAAACCGACTGGAGTTTTTCTGAGGATGTAACTAGTAGAATAGATGAGGGTGAACCAGTGGATATAAGGTATTTGGATTTTCAGAAAGTTTTTGATAAACTCCTACATCTGGGATTCTCTGATCCCATCGGCAGTGCACCCCGGCCCGTGGGGTGGCTTTAATGGGAAATCCCAGGTGGCAGGTGGTGACTGGCGCGGTCCCGCATGGATCAGCCTTGGGCCGCAGCTATTCGCAACATAGATCCATGATTTGGATGAGGGAACCAAATGTTAATTTAATGTCTGTCATTGTGCAACCCTGCACATTGATTTTCTTTTATTTCCCTTCATTCACTGATGTCCACATGATCCAATCCAAGGCGGCAGCTCACCACCACCTTCTCAAGGGGCAATTAGGGATGGGCAATGAATGCTAGCCTAGCCAGTGATGCCCACCAGAACTAAATATATGCTTTCTGCATATATGAAACGGAGACATTTGACTTTTGAAGTCCATTTTTATTGACTTCTGCTGATAGATTCCCATGTTTCCTCAAGTTGGCGGTTCAGTCAAAGAATGATTTTTGCCTGATTTTTACTTCTGGCAAAGCTCAACTCACCCGTTCCGTGTAAATCTGGTGATGCACTTGCATTGCACTAGTCTGTCTCTGTCAGACTCAAAAAAAACTACAGCCAAAACCGCTTGCTACAGACCCCACTCGGCCCACTAAATACATCATGTCTGTCCCACTCATATCCCATGACCTGCATACCTAAGTCAAAACACAATGCCTCAAATTATCTACCCTACCCCAGGGAACCATCCAAAATACATAATCTTCCCATTAATCCCAGATAGTAAACAATTACATGGTTGGAATGGATGATTATCTCACTTTTACAACATCTTCATTGCAGCCTCAGCAGACCATAGACTGGCTACCTTAACCTAGGTTCTTTAATAATATTACTGCAACAATATGCCCTAACACAGGCTTTTAATAACATTAATGCAACAGATATAAATGCAATCAATGTAAACATTTCCAATATTCATCACACAGGTATAAGAATGAAAAGGGAAGAATGCACCTTTCATGTCAGTGAAGTTACATATTTGGGGTTTAAGTTTGAGGCCAAAAGCCTACACTCCTCAGAAGATAAAGTGAAAGCAATCGGAGAGGTTCCTGCACCGAGACGTGCGCAGGGGGGGTTCTTCTCCGCGCCTGCCATGGCGGAGGTTGACAGCGGCTGACGCAGAGGGAAAGAGTGCTCCCACGGCACAGGCCCGCCCGCGGATCGGCGGGCCTCGATCGCGGGACAGGCCACTGTGGGGGCACTCCCTGGGGGCAGATCCCCCCGCGCCCCCTTGAGAACTCTGCAGGCTGCCCGTGGAGCCAGGTCCCACCGCTAAGGACCTGTTGTGATTTACGCCGGCGGGACCCACCGAAAACGTGCAGTCACTCGGCCCATCACGGGCTGGAGAATCACCGGGGGGGGGGGCTGCTGCCAATGGCCCCCGACCGGTGTGGCGCAATTCCCACCCCCGCCAAAACACCGGCACCGGAGAATTTGGCAGCCGGAGGTGGGGCTTTATTCACACCGCCCCCCGGCGATTCTATGACCCAGCGGGGGGGTCGGAGAATCCCACCTGTGATGCTTCACCCGATGGGATAGGAGCTGTTCTGTCACTCAAAATGGAAGATGATACGGACCGACCTATAGTTTACGCATCCTGGACGTTAACAGATCTGGCAGATGGAGTTTAATGTAGATAAATGCGAGGTTATCCATTTTGGCCAAATAAATACTCAGGCAAATTATTATCTAAATGGAAGCAGATCCAAATAGTCTGGGCAGAGGGATCTGGGTGTCTTTGTTCATGAATCACAGAAAGTCGGTTTGCAGATACAGCAGGTAATTAAAAAGGCAAATTGAATGTTAGTGTTTATTGCAAAAGGACGGGAGTATAAAAGTAGAGAAGTGTTGTTGTAATTGTATAGGGTGTTGGAGAGGCCACATCTGGAGTATTGTGTCCAGTTTTGGTCTCCTTATTTGAGGAAAGATGTGGAGGCATTGGAGGCAGTTCAGAGGAGGTTCACCAGATTGATTCCGGGGATGAAAGGGTTGATGTATGAGGAGAGATTGAACCGTTTGGGTTTATACTTGCTGGAGTTTAGAAGGATGAGAGGGGATCTGATTGAGGTGTATAAAATACTAAAAGGGATTGATAAAGTAAGCGTAGACCAAATGTTCCCCCTTCTGGGGCAATCTAGAATGAGAGGTCACAGATATAGATGAGAGGTGGTAGATTTAGAACTGAGATGAGGAGGAACTACTTCTCGCAGAGGGTGGTGAATTTGTGGAACTCGCTGCCCATAATGCAGAATCATTAACCCATTTTGTCAATCAGAAATATATCTATCTTCCTCTGGAAACCATTTAAAGGGATATGGGGAACAGGTGGGGAGGTGGATTTGAGACCAGGAAGAGATCAGCCATGATCTGATTGAATAGCGGAGCAGGCTCGAAGGGCTGAATTGCCTACCTTTGCTCCAAATTCCTATGTTCCTAACCATCGCAGAAAGAAAATATTTCCAAATCGAGAAAGGGGGCCCGGCAGTGGTGTGTAGGGTAAAAAAGTTTCAGCAATATGCTTATGGTCGCCATTGTACCATCATTACTGATCACAAACCGTTACTGGGTTATAACGCGAGGATTCGCCCATTCCAGCCATCGCTTCGGCCAGGGTACAGAGGTGGGCTCAGCTCAGACCCGACCAACTGAGGGACGATTAACTCAGATGCAAAGACAGGGTATTACTTTGGTGATGGTACCACCCGCAGCAAGAGAGCCACTACACAGCACTCATCCTGGAGAAACCAAAATGAAGATGTTGGCCAGGAGCTATGCCTGAAGGCGGGCATTGACAGAGACATCGGAACTTTGGTCCACCATTGTGAGTTTTGCCGATCATAAGAGATCCTGCTGCCTGCAGCTCAACTATATCCCTGGGAATGACTGGGCCTCCCTTGGACAAGATTGCATGTAGATTCTGCCAGTTCCTTGGTGCTGGTGAACACCCAGTGGTTAGATGTCCAAGAATTGCGCACAACGATTTTGGCAGCCACCATCGAAAGATTAAATCAGATTTTAGCGTCACACCGCCTCCCAGAAATCACAGTTTCGGATGACGGAATTGCCTTTACAGGGCAATTTGGTACATAGCAATGGTATCCAGCACATCTGCCCAACCCCCAACAGCAGGACAAGTGGGTTAAGTGCTTTCTACCAATGTTTCTTCATCAGAGCCAGAAATTTGGGAACACACCAACTAAACAACTATCTGCTGCTAATGACATCACCATCCCGATGGTGGAAGAACCTGTCAGAGAACTGAGGTGTTCCACCCAACCTCGGAAGTCGGCAGATAGACTGACCTTATGAAGGATGGTACCCGATCAATCCACTTTTGTGGTTTTGCCCTCGTTGTCAATGGTTACCTGTGAGTATCTTGTTATGTATGTAGTATTGAGGGACTTGAGGGGGGAGGGATGTGGTCGTCTGGCCCCTTAAAGGGGCAATCATTCGCAGGTCATGTGACCCGCCCAGGACCTATTGTTTGGAAGCGCGCAAATTTCGGCCAATGGCAAGAAAGCACACGGGTCTGTGAACCCAGGAGTCAAGGTGTAAAGGACTATTATAGTTTCTGTGCCTGGATGTAGTTTTACCTCATTGTTGTTTGAATAAATCACTTGTCATTTAAGCAGCAACCTTGCCCAATACTGTAAGTTTGTAAGCTAAGTTGATTGAAGTTAGGGGATGGGAGGTCAGGTGGTTGGGGGTGTCGACCATAGGGGGGAGTGCCAGGTGATTCAGGGATGGGTCACATTTTCGGTTGGGGACCAGTTGGTCAGTAGGGGGTGCGGGTTTATGGTCAATGAACAGGGGGGGTTGTGTGGTCAATGAGGGGTGGTCCATCAGGGAGGTCGGTAGTGGGTGGATTGGCAGGAGGAGTCAGGTGGTCAGGCGGGGGGAGCTTGGTGGTTGGAGGTCGGTGGTGGGTGGGGGTTTGGGTGGTCAGTGAAGGGGCTGCGGGCTGAGTGATCAGTGGGGAAAATCGCTTGGTCAATGGGGGTAGGTTGGCGGCGGATCGTTGGATGGGTCGGGTGGTTAGTTGGCGACATTTTGGGGTCAGTTGGGGGGGCAGTCAGTTGGGGTCAGTGGTTAGTGGGGAGGGAGGTGTTCAGTCAGGGGGCTGGGTAGTCGGTGGGGGGGGGGGTTCATGATTGGATGATCAAAGGGTTTGGTCAGTGGGGAGAGCCGCATGGTCAGTGGGGTTGGTGGTGGTCGGGGGAGGGTTGGTCAGGGAGGTTGGTTTGGGGGGATTGGTAAGGTGGTTAGTTGGTGTGTCAGTCGGGGGCTGGGTGGTAAGTGGGGGTTGGGGGCATTGGTGATCGCAGGGATTGGTTATGGGGGGAGCGGTTCAAGTGGTTGGGGGGGGGGGGGCTCCATTGGGAGTGGTTACGGGTGGAGGAGTGGGAGGGGGATCAGAACTATAGTTACCCAGGAGTTAGAAGCAGTTTTTATTCTTCCAAGTTTTCCGCGATAGTTATTGCTGTATCAGTACCATCTGAATTTTGCAAGTTAAGTTGGACTTTTTGGATGGTTCCAATTAGAGTTTGAACTTCCTGGGCAATTGCTTTGCAACACTTACTGGGCCCCTGCAAATAGACAGGGTTTGATTTTAACTGTTTCCATAAGGGTGCAAAATGGCTTGCTGTGGGTTCGATAGCTAGATAATTAGCTTATTGAAAAATCATCATGGAGGTGAATTGTCACAACAACAAAAATAATTGTACATTTGTTTGTATAAACCAAGTAATCATAATTTATAACATCATTGCAGACAATTATTAAAATTAAGTATTAAATAATAAAATGGTTGCACAATTTTGGTTGTGTCCAAATATTTACAAACCATTACAATATGTTGCAAGATGCAAGTCTCCTGAATTGAGAGTTAGTATAGTAGAGGGCTACACTCGAGGCCGGATTCTCTGATCCCCAACGGCTATTTTGTAATCGGCGATCGGGCGGGCGAAGAATCCCTTTTGATGCCGAAGTCGGGGGCGGCGGCTTTTTGACGCAGGTTTCGTATGCTCCGCCCCCTCTGAAACGGCATCATCATGGCGTACGCCGCAAGCAGTTGGGGCGGTCTCAACGTGTCACCTGAAGACCCTCCCCCGGCTCCGCCCCCCGATGGGCCGAGTTCCCGATGGCGCGGTTCACTTGTGGTCTCAGCCGTGCGGGAACACGGCATGGCGGCTGCGGACTGCGTCCAGCACCGTCACAGTCGGGCGGGTGCTGCTGGCCGGGGGGGGCGGGGGGGTCTTCCGCGAGGGCTGGGGAGGACTGTCGGGTGGTGGCCAGGAGGAACTATCTGGCCGGTTGTGTCCGCCCACGGCTGGCGTCATGCTTTACGGCGCAACCGCTGAAAATAATTGCCGCGCTCATGGGCGGCCACGGGCCCGACCGTTCTCCGGCTGTTTATTTTGTGGAGGCCGAGCATTTTACATGGTACAGCTTCCAGCACCTCATCAGTCGCAGCATCGGTGGGAAATCCCATTGACAAGCAGCGGGAAGATAGAATCCCGCCACCAGCGAATGGCACGCGGCTGAGAAACACGCGGCTTGGGGAGCGGAGAATCCCGCCCACTGTTTATGAGTTTCATAATGCAGGTTGTCTAATGGTGTGTTCATTCCATATTCTATTCGTGTAATGGTGCCTTTTCTCCTTCATTCCATCGCATGTTTACTTGCATTTGGTTGTGGCAAGGAGCAATGGGAGTTGGGCCACCAGTCCGAGACCTGCACAATTGCCCTTACCCATAAGTCAATGTTCCTGCAATGGTTCTGCCGCCCCCCCCCCCCCCCGCCCCCCACTCCCCGGGGAACAGTTAAAATTCACCTCAGGTTAACTTCTCAGCTGATGGGCCTTCAGTACCAGGCTGCAATGTTGGCTTGCATAGTGCGCTTAAATCCATTGCGCTGTTTGAGCCGATAAACGACAGATTCAGGGTGAGAGAGGCTATCGAGGGAGCCAAGGCTAACACAAGGGACATTATTCTTCCCTCAGAATGGATGGCTTTCAGAAAGATTGTCAAGAAATGGGGGGAACTAGGCAGAACCCTGTCACCGAAAGAGTTGAGAGAAGAGGGGCGGTGAGAATGGTGGCACAGTGGTTAGCACTGCTGCCTCACAGCGTCAGGGACCCGGGTTAAATTCCAGCCTCGGGTGACTACCTATGTGGAGTCTGCACGTTCTCCCCGTGTCTGTGTGCGTTTCATCCGGGCGCTCCGGTTTCCTCCCACAGTCCAAAGATATTCAGGGTAGGTGGATTGGCCATGCTAAATTACCCTTAATGTCCAAAAAGGTAGGGTGGGGTTACGGGGATGGGCGGGGGGGGGGTGGTCTCGATGGGCCGAATGGCCTCCTTCTGCACTGTAGGGATTCTGTGAACTGGACTAAAAATGGTGATTGAGTATGTGGGGGAGGCGGGGGTGTTGAGAAGGCAACTGGTTTGTTGGGAATTGAAGGTGATTTGAAACTTAATGCTGAACTTTCTTTCTTACAGCTGTGACTGTGTGAGAAGCTGAACTTTCAACCTTCGGTGGATGAAACCCGTGGGGAATGTGCGTCTCCAGTGGTAGAAGCCAATGTTGCCGCTGATAAAGAGTTCATACGCATGCACAAAGGCCTGCTCTAAGAGTAGAGATCTAAAGTAGTTGGTGCTGGAACTTTGTCTATTCAGGTACAGGACACTTCAGTCAAGATTTTAGATTTGATCTGTGGGCTGGACAGATGTAGCCTAACCGAGAAAAAATCTTGATATATTGGTGGACGAAGAATTAGGGTTGCCACTCCTCTCCCGTACGAGATGGGCTCGCTTTCTAAGTTGTTTAAATTCATTGCCTTAAATTGGGTACAGTGGTTTATTGATTTGTCACCTGAAACACAATTTGTTTGCAATCATTTTTGAATCAAAAAATGCTCTTAAAATGGGGTTCTTTCTCCAAACGTACAGCCTCGAACATCTAAAAATGCAAGTGGTAACAATATTGTATTTCGGCCAGCTTTATGTATCAATACATTCTGCGCCCAAAACGAAGATACCTTTTTTCCCCTCATATCTGCAATTCTGACTTCATTTGCAGATTGCCAGACACATGCAATGGTTGGACATCAAGATAAGGGACGGGAGTCGTCATCTCCCCAGCCCCGTTTTCCTGCGCGGCAGCGGGATACTCCATTTCTGCAGTCGGCCAATGGGGTTTCCACATTGCAATCGCCCCACGTTGTCGCTGCTGGCAGAGCGGGGAATCCTGCCGACGGAGTATCCCGCAGAAGAACTTTGCCCATTTACAATGAAGCAGCTCGCACCCTCCAAGGGTAGCAGGACACTCGTTTTTAACCCTTGACTGTCCAACCTTGCAATAAATTCCAACAATAACAAAAATCACTTTTGCTTCACACAGAATCTGAGAGGTCTCCTGGTGCAGTGGTTAGTGCTGCTGCCCTTGAGCCCAGAAGCTCTGGGTTTGAGTGCCATCCCAGGACTTGACGGCCTAGGAAAGGGCATTCATAATGCAGCCAAAACAGGCTGAGTACCAATCTGCAAATCCTTCCCAACACGCAAATCGTTGACAGTAAGAGCGGGAGAGACTCCTGGCCAGCGCCACTTGATGTGGAGTGGCGCCCCTCAAGCTGCAAGCCTCTGGCACCATCATACATTGGCCACTCTTTGTCGTGATTAAAGTAATAGCGAGCTAGATACATTTTGCTGCCGATACTGAGGACTTGATTCTCCCAGACATTTGGCCGCCAACCATTGCACGTTTATGCCAAACCCTTGTGTGCCCTATTTACATGATGAGAATGGTGCTTATTTTAAATGTGTTAAAATGTTACATCCAGGAATATGACGCCAAAGTGCTAAAAATAGCAGACGCAATTTTGAAGCTCAGCTCGGCTCCACTGCGGCTGTGGGTACGAATCGGGGCATGAAGACATGTGGGCAAACTGGAGATTAATAAAGACTTTTGAATGAATTTCTGCCTTCTATTGATACACACATTTTGTTGTTTCCAGTCTATGCGCTAAAATGTGGAAAGTCTGTCCTGCAAAATGAGAAGGGCAGAGCAATATATCCTCAAAATCTGCCGCGGGCTACAATAAGGAAGCCTGAAATATCACTAGATGCGCAAATCCGATGGGCTGAATGGCTTCCTTCTACACTGTGGGGATTCTATGATTTAGGCATTTTCGAATGAAAAATACCAGTATGACAGGCCAGGAGCTGAAAGTTTTCCTGCAAGAGCTCAGGGAGAGGAAGGCGCACATGTTGAGAAACTAAAGACGACTGTGTCCTATCTGAGGACGTGACGGATGCATCAGACTAGGCATGGGGAGGAGGTGCTCATCTTGCAACCTGCACCCTAGCCCCATTCATCAAATTCAAAATACCCGCCCTCGATTGCAACTTCCTATTTTTGGTTTTATCGCAGCCAACTTCAGCAACCTCACCCGGTCTTGCGTTCCAGCCTTTAGACCTCCTGAATCTGGGCTCCTATACATTTCCTTCTTGCACATGCAAGCTCGGTTGACACTCCAATACAGTACTGAGGGAGCACTGTTGGAGGTGCCATCTTTCGGCTGAGAGAGAGCTGTCCGCCCTCTTGGTTGGATGTAAAAAGGCCCCATGGTGCTATTTGAAGAAGAGCAAAGGAATTCTTTCCAGTATCCTGCCAAATATTTAGCCGTCAACCAACGTACGCAAAAACATTAGCTGTCCATTACCGAATTGCTGTTTATGGGAGCTTGCTGTGTACAAACTGGCTGCCACATTGCCAACATTCCAACATTGACTGCATCGCGGTATTGAAATTCTGCTCATTCAAAGTGTGTGACCTCGTTTCTCCCTCATCCCTCCCCCGTCTCAATAACTTAAGCAATAACAACATTTATTTTCTGAAGCTTTCTCTAGGACGTCAATCTCCAAGTCCTGGCTTCAACAGTCAGGTGTGAAACAGAAAGGACATTGCGATGTGTGTCACATTGAAACATCTTCTCGCAAGTCCAAATGAACGCCAAACTGATACTGCAACAGCAGGGGGTGGGGGGGGGGGGGGGGGGGGGGGGGGGGGGGGGGGGGTGTCGGGGTAAACAAAAAGCAAAACCTTCCCCGGTGATCTGGAAATGAGAGAAACGTTAAGGGTTGGGGCCTATAATAAGATCACTAATGTTGCAGTCTTCATTTTCACCAGGCTTTAGCACCAAACTCTGCGACGCATGTTTATCACTGGCTTCACTTGCTCTCGACCAGTTAAAGGGCATTTAAGAGTGGGCTTTATGAACGACTTCTTGTCACCCCTATTGCTGATGAATAAAACTGGTCTCTTTCCTGAAATCAGCAAGGCCTGCCCTCAGCAGGCAGCAGAGAATAATCCCAAAAGCCACCATGTTTGTTAAAAGAGCAAGAGGGAAGAAGAATGAATGGATGTGTCAGTATGTGAGTGGGTCACTCAGGGGGATGTCAGTAACTGTGAGGGTCCTCAGGGACTACGTCAGTATCTGCGAGAGATTCCCCAGGGAGTGTGTCAGCATCTGCAGGAGATTCCCCGGGGAGTGTGTCAGTATTTACAGGAGATTCCCCAGGGAGTGTGTCAATAGGAGTCCCCCGGGGAGTGTGTCAGTATTTACAGGAGATTCCCCAGGGAGTGTGTCAATAGGAGTCCCCCGGGGAGTGTGTCAGTATTTACAGAGGGTCCCCGGGGAGTGTGTCAGTATTTACAGGAGATCCCCGGGGAGTGTGTCAGTATTTACCAGGGGTCCCTGGGGAGTGTGTCAGTATCTGCGGGAGATTCCCCGGGGAGTGTGTCAGAGGGTCCCCGGGGAGTGTGTCAGTATCTGCGGGAGATTCCCCGGGGAGTGTGTCAGTATCTGCGGGAGATTCCCCGGGGAGTGTGTCAGTATTTACAGAGGGTCCCCGGGGAGTGTGTCAGTATTTACAGGGATTCCCCGGGGAGTGTATCAGTATCTGCGGGAGATTCCCCGGGGAGTGTGTCAGTATCTGCGGGAGATTCCCCGGGGAGTGTGTCAGTATTTACAGGGATTCCCCGGGGAGTGTATCAGTATCTGCGGGCGATTCCCCGGGGAGTGTGTCAGTATCTGCGGGAGATTCCCCGGGGAGTGTGTCAGTATTTACAGAGGGTCCCCGGGCAACGTGTCAGTATTTACAGGAGATTCCCCAGGGAGTGTGTCAATAGGAGTCCCCCGGGGAGTGTGTCAGTATTTACAGGAGATCCCCGGGGAGTGTGTCAGTATTTACAGGCGGTCCCTGGGGAGTGTATCAGTATTTACAGGGGGTCCCCGGGGAGTGTGTCAGTATTTACAGTGGGTCCCCGGGGAGTGTGTCAGTATTTACAGGGGGTCCCCGGGGAGTGTATCAGTATTTACAGGGGGTCCCCGGGGAGTGTTTCAGTATTTACAGAGGGTCCCCGGGAAGTGTCAGTATTTACAGGACCCGGGGAGTGTGTCTGTATTTACAGGGGGGTATGTGGGGAGTGTGTCAGTATTTACAGGGGGTCCCCGGGGAGTGTGTCAGCATTTACAGGGGGTCCCTGGGGAGTGAGCCAGTATTTACAGGGGGTCCCCGGGAAGTGTGTCAGTATTTACAGGGGGTCCCCGGGGAGTGTGTCAGTATTTACAGGGGGTCCCCGGGGAGTGTGTCAGTATTTACAAGGGGTCCCCGGGGAGTATGTCAGTATTTACAGGAGGGTCCCCGGGGAGTGTGTCAGTATTTACAGGGGGTCCCCGGGTAGTGTGTCAGTATTTACAGGGGGTCCCCGGGGAGTGTGTCAGTATTTACAAGGGGTACCCGGGGAGTATGTCAGTATTTATAGAGTGGTCCCGGGGGAGTGTGTCAGTATTTACAGCGGGTCCCCGGGGAGTGTGTCAGTATTTACAGGGGGTTCCCGGGGAGTGTGTCAGTATTTACAGGGGGGTCCCCGGGGAGTGTGTCAGTATTTACAGGAGGGTCCCCGGGGAGTGTGTCAGTATTTACAGGGGGGTCCCCGGGGAGTGTGTCAGTATTTACAGGGGGTCCCCGGGGAGTGTGTCAGTATTTACAAGGGAGACCCCGGGGAGTGTGTCAGTATTTACACGGAGACCCCAGGGAGTGTGTCAGTATTTACAAAGGAGTACTCGGGGAGTGTGTCAGTATTTACAGGGGGTCCCCGGGGAGTGTGTCAGTATTTACAGGGGGTTCTCAGGGAGTGTGTCAGTATTTACAGGGTGTCCCCGGGGAGTGTGTCAGTATTTACAAGGGGTCCCCGGGGAGTATGTCAGTATTTACAGGAGGGTCCCCGTGGAGTGTGTCAGTATTTACAGGAAGGTCCCCGGGGAGTGTGTCAGTGTTTACAGGGGGTTCCCCGGGGAGTGTGTCAGTATTTACAGGGGGTCCCGGGGAGCGTGTCAGTATTTACAGAGGGGTCCCCGGGGAGTGTGTCAGTATTTACAGGGGGTCCCCGGAGGGAGTGTGTCAGTATTTACAGGGAGTCCCCGGGGAGTGTGTCAGTATTCACAGGGGGTCCCCGGGGAGTGTGTCAGTATTTCCAGTGGGTCCCCGGGGAGTGTGTCAGTATTTACAGGGGGTCCCCGGGGAGTGTGTCAGTATTTACAATGGGTCCCGGGGAGTGTGTCAGTATTTACAGGGGGGTCCCCGGGGAGTGTGTCAGCATTTACAGGGGGTCCCCGGGGAGTGAGCCAGTATTTACCGGGGGTCCCCGGGAAGTGTGTCAGTATTTACAGGGGGTCCCCGGGGAGTGTGTCAGTATTTACAAGGGGTACCCGGGGAGTATGTCAGTATTTATAGAGTGGTCCCGGGGGAGTGTGTCAGTATTTACAGGAGGGTCCCCGGGGAGTGTGTCAGTATTTACAGGGGGTCCCCGGGGAGTGTGTCAGTATTTACAAGGGAGACCCCGGGGAGTGTGTCAGTATTTACAGGGAGACCCCAGGGAGTGTGTCAGTATTTACAAAGGAGTACTCGGGGAGTGTGTCAGTATTTACAGGGGGTCCCCGGGGAGTGTGTCAGTATTTACAGGGGGTTCTCAGGGAGTGTGTCAGTATTTACAGGGTGTCCCCGGGGAGCGTGTCAGTATTTACAGGAAGGTCCCCGGGGAGTGTGTCAGTGTTTACAGGGGGTTCCCCGGGGAGTGTGTCAGTATTTACAGGGGGTCCCGGGGAGCGTGTCAGTATTTACAGAGGGGTCCCCGGGGAGTGTGTCAGTATTTACAGGGGGTCCCCGGAGGGAGTGTGTCAGTATTTACAGGGAGTCCCCGGGGAGTGTGTCAGTATTCACAGGGGGTCCCCGGGGAGTGTGTCAGTATTTCCAGTGGGTCCCCGGGGAGTGTGTCAGTATTTACAGGGGGTCCCCGGGGAGTGTGTCAGTATTTACAATGGGTCCCGGGGAGTGTGTCAGTATTTACAGGGGGTCCCCGGGGAGTGTGTCAGTATTTACAGGGGGGTCCCCGGGGAGTGTGTCAGTATTTACAGGGGGGTCCCCGGGGAGTGTGTCAGTATTTACAGGGGGGTATGTGGGGAATGTGTCAGTATTTACAGGGGGTCCCCGGGGAGTGTATCAGTATTTACAGGGATTCCCCGGGGAGTGTATCAGTATCTGCGGGAGATTCCCCGGGGAGTGCGTCAGTATCTGCGGGAGATTCCCCGGGGAGTGTGTCAGTATTTACAGAGGGTCCCCGGGCAACGTGTCAGTATTTACAGGAGATTCCCCAGGGAGTGTGTCAATAGGAGTCCCCCGGGGAGTGTGTCAGTATTTACAGGAGATCCCCGGGGAGTGTGTCAGTATTTACAGGCGGTCCCTGGGGAGTGTATCAGTATTTACAGGGGGTCCCCGGGGAGTGTGTCAGTATTTACAGTGGGTCCCCGGGGAGTGTGTCAGTATTTACAGGGGGTCCCCGGGGAGTGTATCAGTATTTACAGCGGGTCCCCGGGGAGTGTGTCAGTATTTACAGAGGGTCCCCGGGAAGTGTCAGTATTTACAGGACCCGGGGAGTGTGTCTGTATTTACAGGGGGGTATGTGGGGAGTGTGTCAGTATTTACAGGGGGTCCCCGGGGAGTGTGTCAGCATTTACAGGGGGTCCCTGGGGAGTGAGCCAGTATTTACAGGGGGTCCCCGGGAAGTGTGTCAGTATTTACAGGGGGTCCCCGGGGAGTGTGTCAGTATTTACAGGGGGTCCCCGGGGAGTGTGTCAGTATTTACAAGGGGTCCCCGGGGAGTATGTCAGTATTTACAGGAGGGTCCCCGGGGAGTGTGTCAGTATTTACAGGGGGTCCCCGGGTAGTGTGTCAGTATTTACAAGGGAGACCCCGGGGAGTGTGTCAGTATTTACAGGGGGTCCCCGGAGGGAGTGTGTCAGTATTTACAGGGGGTCCCCGAGGAGTGTGTCAGTATTCACAGGGGGTCCCCGGGGAGTGTGTCAGTATTTCCAGTGGATCCCCGGGGAGTGTGTCAGCATTTACAGGGGGTCCCCGGGGAGTGTGTCAGTATTTACAATGGGTCCCGGGGAGTGTGTCAGTATTTACAGGGGGTCCCCGGGGAGTGTGTCAGTATTTACAGGGGGGTCCCCGGGGAGTGTGTCAGTATTTACAGGGGGGTCCCCGGGGAGTGTGTCAGTATTTACAGGGGGGTATGTGGGGAATGTGTCAGTATTTACAGGGGTCCCCGGGGAGTGTATCAGTATTTACAGGGATTCCCCGGGGAGTGTATCAGTATTTACCGAGGGTACCCGGGGGGAGTGTGTCAGTATTTCCAGGAAGGTCCCCGGAGGGAGTCTGTCAGTATTTACAGGGGTTCTCCGGGGAGTGTGTCAGTATTTACTGGCAGTCCCCGTGGATTGTGTCAGTATTTACAGGGGGTCCCGGGGAGCGTGTCAGTATTTACAGAGGGGTCCCCGGGGAGTGTGTCAGTATTTACAGGGGGTCCCCGGGGAGTGTGTCAGTATTTACAGGGGGTTCCCGGAGGGAGTGTGTCAGTATTTACAGGGAGTCCCCGGGGAGTGTGTCAGTATTTACAGGGGGTCCCCGGGGAGTGTGTCAGTATTTACAATGGGTCCCGGGGAGTGTGTCAGTATTTACAGGGGGTCCCCGGGGAGTGTGTCAGTATTTACAGGGGGTCCCCGGGGTGTGTGTCAGTATTTACAGGGGGTCCCCGGGGAGTGTGTCAGTATTTACAGGGGGGTCCCCGGGGAGTGTGTCAGTATTTACAGGGGGTCCCCGGGGAGTGTGTCAGTATTTACAGGCGGTCCCTGGGGAGTGTATCAGTATTTACAGGGGGTCCCCGGGGCGTGTGTCAGTATTTCCAGGGGGTCCCCGGGGAGTGTATCAGTATTTACAGGGGGTCCCCGGGGAGTGTGTCAGTATTTACAGAGGGTCCCCGGGAAGTGTCAGTATTTACAGGACCCGGGGAGTGTGTCTGTATTTACAGGGGGGTATGTGGGGAGTATGTCAGTATATTCAGGTGGTCCCCGGGGAGTGTGTCAGCATTTACAGGGGGTCCCAGGGGAGTGAGCCAGTATTTACAGGGGGTCCCCGGGAAGTGTGTCAGTATTTACAGGGGGTCCCCGGGGAGTGTGTCAGTATTTACAGGGGGTCCCCGGGGAGTGTGTCAGTATTTACAAGGGGTCCCCGGGGAGTATGTCAGTATTTACAGGAGGGTCCCCGGGGAGTGTGTCAGTATTTACAGGGGGTCCCCGGGTAGTGTGTCAGTATTTACAAGGGAGACCCCGGGGAGTGTGTCAGTATTTACAAGGGAGACCCCGGGGAGTGTGTCAGTATTTACAAAGGAGTACTCGGGGAGTGTGTCAGTATTTACAGGGAGACCCCGGGGAGTGTGTCAGTATTTACAAAGGAGTACTCGGGGAGTGTGTCAGTATTTACAGGGGGTCCCCGGGGAGTGTGTCAGTACTTACAGGGGGTTCTCAGGGAGTGTGTCAGTATTTACAGGGGGGTCCCCGGGGAGCGTGTCAGTATTTACAGGAAGGTCCCCGGGGAGTGTGTCAGTGTTTACAGGGGGTTCCCCGGGGAGTGTGTCAGTATTTACAGGGGGTCCCGGGGAGCGTGTCAGTATTTACAGAGGGGTCCCCGGGGAGTGTGTCAGTATTTACAGGGGGTCCCCGGGGAGTGTGTCAGTATTTACAGGGGGTCCCCGGAGGGAGTGTGTCAGTATTTACAGGGAGTCCCCGGGGAGTGTGTCAGTATTCACAGGGGGTCCCCGGGGAGTGTGTCAGTATTTCCAGTGGATCCCCGGGGAGTGTGTCAGCATTTACAGGGGGTCCCCGGGGAGTGTGTCAGTATTTACAATGGGTCCCGGGGAGTGTGTCAGTATTTACAGGGGGTCCCCGGGGAGTGTGTCAGTATTTACAGGGGGGTCCCCGGGGAGTGTGTCAGTATTTACAGGGGGGTCCCCGGGGAGTGTGTCAGTATTTACAGGGGGGTATGTGGGGAATGTGTCAGTATTTACAGGGGGTCCCCGGGGAGTGTATCAGTATTTACAGGGATTCCCCGGGGAGTGTATCAGTATTTACCGAGGGTACCCGGGGGGAGTGTGTCAGTATTTCCAGGAAGGTCCCCGGAGGGAGTCTGTCAGTATTTACAGGGGTTCTCCGGGGAGTGTGTCAGTATTTACTGGCAGTCCCCGTGGATTGTGTCAGTATTTACAGGGGGTCCCGGGGAGCGTGTCAGTATTTACAGAGGGGTCCCCGGGGAGTGTGTCAGTATTTACAGGGGGTCCCCGGGGAGTGTGTCAGTATTTACAGGGGGTTCCCGGAGGGAGTGTGTCAGTATTTACAGGGAGTCCCCGGGGAGTGTGTCAGTATTTACAGGGGGTCCCCGGGGAGTGTGTCAGTATTTACAATGGGTCCCGGGGAGTGTGTCAGTATTTACAGGGGGTCCCCGGGGAGTGTGTCAGTATTTACAGGGGGGTCCCCGGGGAGTGTGTCAGTATTTACAGGGGGTCCCCGGAGGGAGTGTGTCAGTATTTACAGGGGGTCCCCGGGGAGTGTGTCAGTATTTACAATGGGTCCCGGGGAGTGTGTCAGTATTTACAGGGGGTCCCCGGGGAGTGTGTCAGTATTTATAGGGGGGTCCCCGGGGAGTGTGTCAGTATTTACAGGGGGGTCCCCGGGGAGTGTGTCAGTATTTACAGGGGGGTATGTGGGGAATGTGTCAGTATTTACAGGGGGTCCCCGGGGAGTGTATCAGTATTTACAGGGGGTCCCCGGGGAGTGTGTCAGTATTTACAGAGGGTACCCGGGGGGAGTGTGTCAGTATTTCCAGGAAGGTCCCCGGAGGGAGTCTGTCAGTATTTACAGGGGTTCTCCGGGGAGTGTCAGTATTTACAGGAGGTTCTCAGGGAGCTTGTCAGTATTTCCAGGGGGTCCCCGGAGGGAGTGTGTCTGTATTTACAGGGGGTCCCAGGGGAGTGTGTCAGTATTTACAGGGGGTCCCAGGGGAGTGTATCAGTATTTACAGGGGGTCCCCGGGGAGTGTGTCAGTATTTCCAGGGGGTCCCCGGGGAGTGTGTCAGTATTTACAGAAGGTCTCCGGGGAGTGTGTCAGTATTTACAGCGGGTCCCCGGGGAGTGTATCAGTATTTACAGGGGGGTATGTGGTGAGTGTGTCAGTATTTACAGGGGGTCCCCGGGGGGGGAGTGTGTCAGTATTTACAGGGGGTCCCCGGGGGGCGAGTGTGTCAGTATTTACAGGGGGTCCCCGGAGGGAGTGTGTCAGTATTTCCAGGGGGTCCCCGGGGAGTGTGTCAGTATTTACAGGCGGTCCCTGGGGAGTGTATCAGTATTTACAGAAGGTCCCCGGAGGGAGTGTGTCAGTATTTACAGTGGGTCCCCGGGGAGTGTGTCAGTATTTCCAGGGGGTCCCCGGGGAGTGTGTCAGTATTTACAGGGGGTCCCCATGGATTGTGTCAGTATTTACAGGGGGTCCCCGGGGAGTGTATCAGTATTTACAGGGAGTCCCCGGGGAGTGTATCAGTATTTACATGGGGTCCCTGGGGAGTGTGTCAGTATTTCCAGGGGGTCTCCGAGGAGTGTGTCAGTATTTACAGGGGGTCCCCGGAGGGAGTGTGTCAGTATTTACAGGGGGTCCCCGGGGAGTGTGTCAGTATTTACAGGCGGTCCCTGGGGAGTGTATCAGTATTTACAGGGGGTCCCCGGGGAGTGTGTCAGTATTTACAGTGGGTCCCCGGGGAGTGTGTCAGTATTTACAGTGGGTCCCCGGGGAGTGTGTCAGTATTTACAGGGGGTCCCCGGGGAGTGTATCAGTATTTACAGGGGGTCCCCGGGGTGTGTGTCAGTATTTACAGAGGGTCCCCGGGGAGTGTGTCAGTATTTACAGGGGGTCCCCGGGGAGTGTATCAGTATTTACAGAGGGTCTCCGGGGAGTGTGTCAGTATTTACAGGGGGTCCCCGGGGAGTGTAACAGTATTTACAGAGGGTCTCCGGGGAGTGTGTTAGTATTTACAGGAAGTTCACAGGGAGTATGTCAGTATTTACAGGGGGTCCCCGGGGAGTGTGTCAGTATTTACAGGGGGTCCCTGGGGAGTGTGACAGTATTTACAGGGGGTTCCCCGGGGAGTGTATCAGTATTTACAGAGGGTCTCCGGGGAGTGTGTCAGTATTTACAGGGGGTCCCCGGGGAGTGTGTCAGTATTTACAGAGGGTCTCCGGGGAGTGTGTCAGTATTTACAGAGGGTCCCCGGGGAGTGTGTCAGTATTTACAGGTGGTCCCCGGGGAGTGTAACAGTATTTACAGAGGGTCCCCGGGGAGTGTATCAGTATTTTCAGGGGGTCCCCGGGGTGTGTAACAGTATTTACAGAGGGTCCCCGGGGAGTGTATCAGTATTTACAGGGGGTCCCTGGGGAGTGTAACAGTATTTACAGAGGGTCTCCGGGGAGTGTGTCAGTATTTACAGGAGGTTCACAGGGAGTGTGTCAGTATTTACAGGGGGTCCCCGGGGAGTGTAACAGTATTTACAGAGGGTCTCCGGGGAGTGTGTCAGTATTTACAGGGGGTCCCCGGGGAGTGTGTCAGTATTTACAGGGGGGTCCCCGGGGAGTGTGTCAGTATTTACAGGGGGTCCCCGGAGGGAGTGTGTCAGTATTTACAGGGGGTCCCCGGGGAGTGTGTCAGTATTTACAATGGGTCCCGGGGAGTGTGTCAGTATTTACAGGGGGTCCCCGGGGAGTGTGTCAGTATTTATAGGGGGGTCCCCGGGGAGTGTGTCAGTATTTACAGGGGGGTCCCCGGGGAGTGTGTCAGTATTTACAGGGGGGTATGTGGGGAATGTGTCAGTATTTACAGGGGGTCCCCGGGGAGTGTATCAGTATTTACAGGGGGTCCCCGGGGAGTGTGTCAGTATTTACAGAGGGTACCCGGGGGGAGTGTGTCAGTATTTCCAGGAAGGTCCCCGGAGGGAGTCTGTCAGTATTTACAGGGGTTCTCCGGGGAGTGTCAGTATTTACAGGAGGTTCTCAGGGAGCTTGTCAGTATTTCCAGGGGGTCCCCGGAGGGAGTGTGTCTGTATTTACAGGGGGTCCCAGGGGAGTGTGTCAGTATTTACAGGGGGTCCCAGGGGAGTGTGTCAGTATTTACAGGGGGTCCCCGGGGAGTGTGTCAGTATTTACAGGCGGTCCCTGGGGAGTGTATCAGTATTTACAGGGGGTCCCCGGGGAGTGTGTCAGTATTTCCAGGGGGTCCCCGGGGAGTGTGTCAGTATTTACAGAAGGTCTCCGGGGAGTGTGTCAGTATTTACAGGGGGTCCCCCGGGAGTGTATCAGTATTTACAGGGGGGTATGTGGTGAGTGTGTCAGTATTTACAGGGGGTCCCCGGGGGGGGAGTGTGTCAGTATTTACAGGGGGTCCCCGGGGGGCGAGTGTGTCAGTATTTACAGGGGGTCCCCGGAGGGAGTGTGTCAGTATTTCCAGGGGGTCCCCGGGGAGTGTGTCAGTATTTACAGGCGGTCCCTGGGGAGTGTATCAGTATTTACAGAAGGTCCCCGGAGGGAGTGTGTCAGTATTTACAGTGGGTCCCCGGGGAGTGTGTCAGTATTTCCAGGGGGTCCCCGGGGAGTGTGTCAGTATTTACAGGGGGTCCCCATGGATTGTGTCAGTATTTACAGGGGGTCCCCGGGGAGTGTATCAGTATTTACAGGGGGTCCCTGGGGAGTGTGTCAGTATTTCCAGGGGGTCTCCGAGGAGTGTGTCAGTATTTACAGGGGGTCCCCGGAGGGAGTGTGTCAGTATTTACAGGGGGTCCCCGGGGAGTGTGTCAGTATTTACAGGCGGTCCCTGGGGAGTGTATCAGTATTTACAGGGGGTCCCCGGGGAGTGTGTCAGTATTTACAGTGGGTCCCCGGGGAGTGTGTCAGTATTTACAGTGGGTCCCCGGGGAGTGTGTCAGTATTTACAGGGGGTCCCCGGGGAGTGTATCAGTATTTACAGGGGGTCCCCGGGGTGTGTGTCAGTATTTACAGAGGGTCCCCGGGGAGTGTGTCAGTATTTACAGGGGGTCCCCGGGGAGTGTATCAGTATTTACAGAGGGTCTCCGGGGAGTGTGTCAGTATTTACAGGGGGTCCCCGGGGAGTGTAACATTATTTACAGAGGGTCTCCGGGGAGTGTGTTAGTATTTACAGGAGGTTCACAGGGAGTATGTCAGTATTTACAGGGGGTCCCCGGGGAGTGTGTCAGTATTTACAGGGGGTCCCTGGGGAGTGTGACAGTATTTACAGGGGGTTCCCCGGGGAGTGTATCAGTATTTACAGAGGGTCTCCGGGGAGTGTGTCAGTATTTACAGGGGGTCCCCGGGGAGTGTGTCAGTATTTACAGAGGGTCTCCGGGGAGTTTGTCAGTATTTACAGAGGGTCCCCGGGGAGTGTGTCAGTATTTACAGGTGGTCCCCGGGGAGTGTAACAGTATTTACAGAGGGTCCCCGGGGAGTGTATCAGTATTTACAGGGGGTCCCCGGGGTGTGTAACAGTATTTACAGAGGGTCCCCGGGGAGTGTATCAGTATTTACAGGGGGTCCCTGGGGAGTGTAACAGTATTTACAGAGGGTCTCCGGGGAGTGTGTTAGTATTTACAGGAGGTTCACAGGGAGTGTGTCAGTATTTACAGGGGGTCCCCGGGGAGTGTAACAGTATTTACAGAGGGTCTCCGGGGAGTGTGTTAGTATTTACAGGGGGTCCCCGGGGAGTGTATCAGTATTTACAGGGGGTCCCCGGGGAGTGTAACAGTATTTACAGAGGGTCTCCGGGGAGTGTGTCAGTATTTACAGGGGGTCCCCGGGGAGTGTAACAGTATTTACAGAGGGTCTCCGGGGAGTGTGTCAGTATTTACAGGAGGTTCACAGGGAGTATGTCAGTACCTGAAGGTGGTCCCCATGATGGGGAGTCCTTAATAGAAGTGGATGCATTCCCTTTAACTAAAGCCATTCAAAGGCTTAAAATCAAAAAGGAGAGTGAAGCCCCAAACACAGTCACGGTCGGTAAAGTTCAAGCAAAAAGAAGCTGAGGGTTCCGAACATTTCGGGGCCAGTTGGGTTTCTGTTTTTCTGTGTTTTTCAGTTACCTGCAATCCAAGGAGACCTGAAGGTTGGAAGGCACGTTGGAACGTCAATGGATCTCTGTTCTTCTTTCAGGTGATTGTGTCATGGAGGGGTGAGGTGGGGGGAGGTGGGGGGGAGTTCTATTTCCGGGATGATGAAATGTGTTGATAATTGCTCATTATAATGTGTTGATCTGGCTGATCAAACCTAATGGGACAACACTGAAGATGGATGTGAGACTTGGCGATGCGACAGTTGTGGCTGGTACATATTGCAGCAGTGTAGGCTTTTCACGGAGGGAAGAGAAGGGTGCATGGAGTGTTCCATATTGTGCTGTTCTGTGATGGCATAAAAAGAAAAAAAATGCTTGCGCTGGGGTTACCATTTCTCCAGGCATGGAAATGCCAACAAGGCACGTACTTGCGGCAATAGGCGTTTGATGCACAAGGGCCTATTCCACTCGTCAATGGAGTTGGCCGTTAGTTAGTCCCTATGAGAGTGTTCAGGTGATGTACTAACTCTTGTGAAGAGGAATTAAAGGTTTCAGAACCTGTGAGTTGACATTTACCTGGCTGAGTCAGGTGGGTTGGAATCTGCGAGATTTGTTCGATGAAAGTGCTGTCTAGCTGGATGGATCTCCAGGGACTGCCAGTTTAGACCGCAGAGATTGTATGGACTGCTTGTCAAATAAAGTACAACACAAGTCATTTTGAATCCAATCTCTCCATTTAGTTGATGAATTTTTTTCTTCTGTATCTATAATTTATATTCTGCATCAGCGTGAGGCGGCACGGTGGTACAACGGTTAACGCCGCCGCCTCACAGCGCCAAGGACCCGGGTTCAATTCCAGCCTTGGGTGACTGTGCGGAGTTTTCACACCCATGTGTCTACGTGGGTTTCCTCCAGGTGCTTTGGTTTCCTCCCACAGTCCAAAGATGTGCAGGTTAGGTGGATTGGCCACGCCAAATTGTCCCTTAGTATCCAGAGATGTGCAGGTTAGTTGGATTGGCCATGCTAAATTGTCCCTTAGTGTCCAAAAATGTGCAGGTTAGGTGGATTGGCCGTGATAAATTGTCCCTTAGTGTCCAAAGATGTGCAGGTTAGTTGGATTGGCCATGCTAAATTGTCCCTTAGTGTCCAAAGATGTGCAGGTTAGGTGGATTGGCCGTGATAAATTGTCCCTTAGTGTCCAAAGATGTGCAGGTTAGGTGGATTGGCCATGCTAAATTGTCCCTTAGTGTCCAAAGATGTGCAGGTTAGGTGGATTGGCCGTGATAAATTGTCCCTTAGTGTCCAAAGATGTGCAGGTTAGTTGGATTGGCCATGCTAAATTGTCCCTTAGTGTCCAAAGATGTGCAGGTTAGGTGGATTGGCCGTGATAAATTGTCCCTTAGTGTCCAAAGATGTGCAGGTTAGGTGGATTGGCCATGCTAAATTGTTCCTTAGTGTCCAAAGATGTGCAGGTTAGGTGGATTGGCCATGCTAAATTGTCCCTTAGCGTCCAAAGATGTGCAGGTTAGCTGGCTTGGCCATGTTAAATTGTCCCTTAGTGTCCAGGGATGTGCAGGTTAGGTGGATTGGCCATGCTAAATTGTCCCTTAGTGTCCAAAGATGTGCAGGTTAGGTGGATTGGCCATGTTAAATTGTCCCTTAGTGTCCAAAGATGTACAGGTTAGGTGGATTGGCCATAATAAATTGTCGCTTAGTGTCCAAAGATGTACAGGTTAGGTGGATTGGCCATGTTAAATTGTCCCTTAGTGTCCAGGGATGTGCAGGTTAGGTGGATTGGCCATGCTAAATTGTCCCTTAGTGTCCAAAGATGTGCAGGTTAGGTGGATTGGCCATGTTAAATTGTCCCTTAGTGTCCAAAGATGTGCAGGTTAGGTGGATTGGCCATGTTAAATTGCCCCTTAGTGTCCAAAGATGTGCAGGTTAGGTGGATTGGCCATGTTAAATTGTCCCTTAGTGTCCAAAGATGTACAGGTTAGGTGGATTGGCCATAATAAATTGTCGCTTAGTGTCCAAAAGTTCGGTGGAGTTATGGGGATGGTTTGGGCCTCGAGAGGGTGCTCTTTCAGAGGGTCGCATCGGACTCAATGGGCTGAATGGCCTTCTGCACTGCCGGGATTCTATGATTCTCTTTCTCTGACATTGGCCACGCTTTGACACTGGATTATTTCTGAGTATTGAAAAGAAGTTGAATTCCAGTGGCCTGTTGTGTGAATTCAGAGTGAATTAGTTTATCACAGGCTATTGTGTAATATTGAATGAACAAAGAAAAGTACAGCACAGGAATAGGCCCTTCGGCCCTCCAAGCCTGCGTCGACCATGCTGCCAGTCTAAACTAAAATCTTCTGCACTTCCTGGGTCCGTATCCCTCTATTCCCATCCTATTCATGTAATTGTGAAGGTGCCCCTGAAACGTCACTATCGTCCCTGCTTCCACCACCTCCTCCGGCAGCGAGTTCCAGGCACCCACTACCCTCTGTGTATAAAACTTGCCTCGTACATCTCCTCTAAACCTTGCCCCTCGCACCTTAAATCTATGCCCCCCTCGTAATTGATCCCTCCACCCTGGGAAAAAGCCTCTGACCAATGACTCTGTCTATGCCCCTCATAATTTTGTAGACCTTTATCAGGTCGCCCCTCAACCTCCGTCGTTCCAGTGAGAACAAACCGAGTTTATTCAACCTCTCCTCATAGCTAATGCCCTCCATACCAGGCAACATCCTGATAAATCTCTTCTGCACCCTCTCTAAAGCCTCCACATCCTTCTGGTAGTGTGGCGACCAGAATTGAACTCCAAGTGTGGCCTAACTAAGGTTCTATACTGTCTGCTTCCACCTCCATAACATCAGCGGATTCCGCCATTGCCTGAACACATCTGCTGGTATTCGCATTCGTGCATTTACTGCACCCGGACTTAACTTTTCAAATGCTCTCCTTGCTGGTCTCCCATCCTAAACCAACATGAGCTCATCCAAAACTCTGCTGCCCGTCTCCTCCCTCACAACGAGTCCCATTTCCCCTCTCACCCCCTGTACCCACGAACCCCACGCTAGCTCCCAGTCAAGCAACACCTCGATTTTAAAAATTCCCACCCGTGTCTTCAAATCCCTCCAAGGAGCCGCCTTTCCCTGTCTCTGTAACCTTCTGTAACCTTGGGAGATCTCCTTGTTCCGCCAAATCTGACCTCCTGCTAATCCCTGATTTTAATCGGTCCACCATTGACGGCCGTGCCTTCAGCTGCCTGGGCCCCCCAAGCTCTGGAATTCCCTCCCTAAACCCCGCCATCCCCCTCTATCCCTCACTTTCCACCTTTAAGGCGCTCCTTAAAACCAACCTCATTGACCAAGATTTTGGTCACCTGTCCTAATATGTCCTTATGTGGCGCAGTATCACTCATGGTGAAGCCCCTTGGGGCAGTTTACTAGGCTGAAAGCACTAAACAAATGCAGGATGTTATTGTTGTCTCTGTTTCTGTCGTGCTCAACAAATCTGTGATCCTTTTGCAATGCAATATGATAAGTATGGAGAGCTGACCTTTTATCAGTTTTTGAGGTAAATTTAATACAGAGGATGAAGAAGAACACACAGGGTAAATGGTCTTATCGCCTTTCGGAAGGTGAAAACAAAAACGAACGAGGGGGCAAACGTGAAGGTTTAAAACCAAGTCTTTGCACAAATAGTACAGTATCCAATTTGATGGCTGTTGAGGTGGGCAGGCTGTGCTTGATGCTGGGAAGGTTGACCTGCTTGGCACTCCCAAGAAATTCTCCCCACAGGACTGTAGCGCCATCGGGTCTGACGGAAGGTGGAAGCCATCGCTGAGCACTCTGTCGCGTTCCAGGAACAGATGCGGAGGAGCAGCGTGCACGTTTTACAATGTCTGGCTGGGTAAGACAACCTTACAGTCGCACATACCAGGTAGGAGGCCAACGTGTTGCCTGTAACTCTGTTCCATGTCCCGTGCCAAATTCTGAGGGGGGAGAATTTTTTTTTACAGCTCTTTCAATGGCATTGCATGGCGACCCAGACTTCCGCAGCGCACATGCTCAAGCCGCAATTTATTTCTGCAACAGCAAAGCTGCTGGATACACAGTCGCTAAATGAAACACAATGTGTCTGCCACTCTACCTGCCTCTTTCAATTCACCACATGTCGATACTGAGTCTTTGTTTGCGTATAATATAAAGGCACAACCCCAAAATGAAGGAGAGCTCAGGGATTACTAGCCTCTGACTTTCTTCAGGAGGCCACCCAGAGACAAATCCCTCCATAGTCACCCAGGAGCATATGACAAATGTATACTATATATGCTATTGGCTAAAAACCACCCTCCTCTTGTTTGATGTCCCCCTTCGTGCTGACTCCCATGCACATTTACACAAAACATATTTTTTGCAAGAAAGAACAGTTAAGCCGTCTCTAGGAGGCAACAACCTGGACTATACTTTCTCTCTCGGGTTTTGCATATGCTCGTCGCACTGCTGCTTGATCATGTTACCACACCCTGGGCTAGTGCACGGTCAATTCAAGCCCCAAGTGCCCCAGAGACACAACACAAGTGAATTAACCAATCATTCTTTTCTTTAATAACAATAAACTTTATTGTCACAAGTAGGCTGACATTAACACTGCCATGAAGTTACTGTAAAAAGTTCTCATAAAAGTACCCAATCCATTACAGTCACCAGGTTTGTGAGTTGAAACACGATTACTGTTTATTTATATCATGAAATATGCAGTAACTACAACTGGATAATGACAAGCTAATACCTACTACCCACTTTAACTGTCCCACCCTCTACCCACACACACAAGACAGACAAACACAGAGGGGGGGGAGGGGTAAAAATAATAAGGCTGAAGGTCAAAAGGCAAGCGTTTGCTTCAGATGGTGGCTATTTTGCACACTTTCCTCACAGCACGCTTGTTGGTTAAAGTCTCTGGTTTGCCGGTTGACCGGGACCTGGGATTCATGTCGCATTACATTCACCCCCCCACCATCTGGCCTGGGCTTGCAAAATCCTACCAACTGTCCTGGCTTGAGACAATTCACACCTCTTTAGCCTGGGGTTACTCCTATCTCTGGGTCTGTAAACTTAATTACCTGCAAATGCTCGCATTCTAAGCATTGTCTGGCATCTTTGACTTTGTCTATACATATGTTTCTGGAACAAACCTCTTCATTCACCTGAGGAAGGAGCAGTGCTCCGAAAGCTAGTGTTTGAAACAAACCTGTTGGACTTTAACCTGGTGTTGTAAGACTTCTTACTGTGCTCACCCCAGTCCAACGCCAGCATCTCCACATCGTGGCCTTACGGAGAGGATTAGTTTGATCTTTTTGGAGAGAGTTCATGACATCTCTTCATCCAGGCTGCCGGAATCAAATCGGAACCCAAACTGGAACCTCGTGACTCTGCAAACATTCTAGTGGGATCAGATCCAATCACCACCTGTTACCGGGCAGAGCACAGCCGTTTGGGCCAATTCATTGGCTATCAGTCAAATCAATCAAACCGAGTCAACACTGATGCCGGCCAGTCTGGAATCACCAGTCTAAACCAGCATGGCCTTCTGGAATCTTCTGTTTGAATTAAAGGCACAGGCCACTGCTTCCTTCTGCGTGAATTGAAGAAACAGGCTGTCTTAAAGACACATGGTCAGCAATAATCCATGGATCAAAAATGTAACAGCACAATAAAGGAACGGGGAAATAAGGGAATAAACAGGAAGAACCTTTGCAATGTTCATATTAATCATAAAATTAATTTTCTCGTATTTGGTGGGTGCTTTTACAGCCACTTTCTGCCACTATCATCGCCGATGATCCAGGTTGGGGTTTGGCACCAACATATACCGGCGTGCCAGTGGCTGGCTCCTTTTGAAGCCAACAAGTCCCAGAATGTTATCACGAAGCTACACCTGCTCCCAAGGCGAAGTCCGACCATTGGCCCCTTGTCTGCGATCACTGCCCTGGACAAGTAGCCTGCTCGCAGTCTTACACATATCCCGGACGATGTAATAAGTGAACAGCACGCTGGCACAGTGGTTAGCGCTGTTGCCTCACAGCACCAGCGACCCAGGTTCAATTCTGACCTTCGGTCACTGTCTGTGCAGAGTCTGCACGTTTTCCCCATGTCTGCCTGGGTTTCCTCCGGGTGCTCTGGTTTCCTCCCACAGTCCAAAGATGTGCAGGTTAGGTGGATTGGCCGTGTTAAATTGCCCCTTAGTGTCCAAAGATGTGCAGGTTAGGTGGATTGGTCATGTTAAATTGCCCCTTAGTGTCCAAAGATGTGCAGATTAGGTGGATTGGTCATGATAAATTGTTCCTTAGTGTCCAAAGATGTGCAGGTTAGGTGGATTGGCCATGCTAAATTGTCCCTTAGTGTCCAAAGATGTGCAGGTTAGGTGGATTGGTCATGATAAATTGTCCCTTAGTGTCCAAAGATGTGCAGGTTAGGTGGATTGGCCATGTTAAATTGTCCCTTAGTGTCCAAAGATGTGCAGGTTAGGTGGATTGGTCATGTTAAATTGCCCCTTAGTGCCCAAAGATGTGCAGGTTAGGTGGATTGGCCATGTTAAATTGTCCCTTAGTGCCCAAAGATGTGCAGGTTAGGTGGATTGGCCATGATAAATTGTCCCTTAGTGTCCAAAGATGTGCAGGTTAGGTGGATTGGCCATGTTCAATTGTCCCTTAGTGTCCAAAGATGTGCAGGTTAGGTGGATTGGTCATGATAAATTGTCCCTTAGTGTCCAAAGATGTGCAGGTTAGGTGGATTGGCCATGTTCAATTGTCCCTTAGTGTCCAAAGATGTGCAGGTTAGGTGGATTGGCCATGTTAAATTGTCCCTTAGTGCCCAAAGATGTGCAGGTTAGGTGGATTGGCCATGTTCAATTGTCCCTTAGTGTCCAAAGATGTGCAGGTTAGGTGGATTGGTCATGATGAATTGTCCCTTAGTGTCCAAAGATGTGCAGGTTAGGTGGATTGGCCATGTTCAATTGCCATTTAGTATCCTAAGATTAACAGGTTAGGTAGGGTTACGGGGATAGGGTGGAGGTGGCGGCTTGGGTAGAGTGCTCTTTTGGAGGGTCAGCGCAGACTCGATGGGCCGAATGGCCTCCTTCTGCACTGTAGGGATTCTGTGGATTCTATGAAGTGAGCTTGAGGAAGTCTCTCCAGGTGTGTTACAAGACATAGAGACTGGAACAAGTGTTTTTTTCTGCCTGTGAGGATGGTACAGAAGGCCCTGTGGACCACATACCTGTCCTACCCCACCCACTTTCGGCTGCCACCACAAAAACAAAACAGTCATCAGAATTAATGGGAAGAATGGAGCGGCTTCTTTTATCAGACACCAATGGGGGTGATGCCTGCTTCCAGGCTGAAGAGTGCCATCTCGGGTTCCATAGTGAACCAGTTCCTCCTCTTTGTTTTCAGCCCCACGAGGGTGGCAAAGCCGATCTCGCGGGTGCATGCCGTTGGCAGCAACGTGAACCTTGCTCGGAATACACATCGTTGACAAATCGTGCCCCGCAGGCAGGAGCTGGCCTATTTGGGTGGGGATGAGGCTCTTTCACAAGGCCTTGGCTGTGCCGTGGCATGTCAGTGATGTTCTAGTGTGGAGCAGCCTCGGTGGGCTGCCTGGAGTACCTTCGCAGGCCACAGGGGGTCTGTGGACCACGCTGAGTGGGTAAAGGAGCAGGAGCCTGCTGGTCACCAGCAATGACCCATTTGCTTCATACATACAATGATGCCCATGCCTTTTGTCCAGCGTTCACAGAAGAGCAGGAGGTCTCACGGTGTCTGGCAAGCGTTCATCCTTGAAACAGCAGCACTGAAATATATCAACTGGCAATTAATTCAATTACATTTCAAATTCAATTCAATTTCACTTTATTATCAACATGGAAATTCATTTTGGCTACATTGTTCATATGTTAAAAATGACATATATGGGCGACACGGTGGTCCAGTAGTTAGCACTGTTGCCTACGTGCTGAGGTCCCAGGTTCGATCCCGGCCCTGGGTCACTGTCCGTGTGGAGTTTGCACATTCTCCCCGTGCTTGTGTGGGTCTCACCCCCACAGCCCAAAGATGTGCAGGGTAGGTGGATTGGGCACCCTAAATTGCCCCTTAATTGGAAAAAAATAATTGAATACTCCAAATTTTTTTTGTTTAAATGACATATAAATGAATAATACCAATGAAAGAAAATGACCCAACCACAGAGACGTGACTTTGATTAAATATTTATTAAAAACTATTCCATTAGAACATAGAACGATACAGCGCAGTACAGGCCCTTCGGCCCTCGATGTTGCACCGACATGGAAAAAATCTAAAGGCCATCTAACCTACACTATGCCCTTATCATCCATATGCTTATCCAATAAATTTTTAAATGCCCTCAATGTTGGCGTGTTCACTACTGTTGCATTAAAATAATCAGTCAGTGAATCCTGCTCGGAGTCTATATCCTCATCCATGCATCAAACACCTGTTCGGAATTCTTATTGAGAGGAACACAATTAAGTTCAGGAACTGATTTGTCTTTTATCTGAGGGATTGTAGCCTGTCCTCTGAACAATAACCAGCAGTCAGACTGGAACAAGCAGTGATTCTCATGATTCATGATACTCTTCACTCGGGTCAGAATTCTTCGAGAGCTGGTTTCGTCACGAAAGATCTGCTCATCAAATATCATGGCTCAATAATCTCTGTACCCTTAAAAAGTCTGTGACCTGACGGCAATCTGCTTATCTAAATTCCCTTAGCCTGACGACGGAGGAATGAGTTCTTGCTTCTTGTCTGGTCCAGTAATCTCTGTACCTTTACTGAGTCTGCTTACCTCAGACAACAGGACCAGACAAAACATTAAAGAAGGACAGTACTCTCAACTACAGCTGTATCAAAGTGTCAGATCCACACAAAAGGATGTTAATTTTCTGAGGTAATATAATCGTGCATGTCCCTTGGCCGCCTCATGTACACTGTCGCCCCCCAATTCAACCCATCATCCACTTTGACATTGAGATACTTGGCGTTCATAACTATTTCAATATGTACACCATGAATCTTCACAAGAACAATACGACCATAAGACAAAGGAGCAGAATTAGGCCATTTGGCCCATTGAGTCTGCTCCGCCTTTCAGTCATGGCTGCTATGTCGGGCGGCATGGTAGCAAAATGGTTAGCACTGTTGCTTCACAGCTCCAGGGTCCCAGGTTCGATTCCCTCCACTGTCTGCGTGGAGTCTGCACGTTCTCCCCGTGTCTGCGTGGGTTTCATCCGGGTGCTCCGGTTTCCTCCCACAAGTCCCGAAAAACGTGCAGGTTGGGTGAATTAGGCATTCTGAATTCTCCCTCTGTGTACGCAATCACGCACCGGAGTGTGGCAACTAGGGGATTTTCATAGTAACTTCATTGCAGTGTCCATATAAGCCTACTTGTAGCAATAATAAAGATTATTATTATGTTTCTAATCCCCCATTAATCAAGAAGCTATCTAGCTCTGTCTTAAAGACATTTTAAAGATTTATCCTCCCTGTGTCTACGTGAGTTTCCTCCGGGTCCTCCAGTTTCCTTCCGCAGTCCAAAGATGTGCGGGTTAGGTGGATTGGCCATGCTAAATTACCCCTGAGTGTCCAGGGATGTGTAGGTTAGGTGGATTGGCCATGCTAAATTGCCCCTTAGTGTTTAAAGATGTGCAGATTAGGTGGATTGGCCATGTTAAATTGCTCCTTAGTGTCCAGGGATGTGCAGGGTGATGGGGTAGGGCGGGGTGATGGGGTAGGGCAGGGGTGTGGGCCTAAGTTGGGTGCTCTTTCGGAGGGTTGGTGCAGATTCGATAGGCCTCCTTCTGTACCATCGGGGTACTGTGGACCAGTTAAAATGCCACCATGCTTTACTTAAAAAGTAGGCAAATCAGGTAATTTGTGGACTAGCATGTCAATGGCTGAGTTAGGTATTCTTTATTCTTCTATAACGACAGTAATTTTATAAAAATATAGGTTATGCATAGGTTTTCTTTGTTTTGACTTGATATTGGTGCACATTACAGAATGAATTCCTCACATGCATAGAAAGAATGAAAGGGAACATTGCTCGTCTGGAGAGCATGGTCCTTCATGTAGTAAAGCTGCTTCTTATTCAAGTCCATAATGAGGTCCCTATCAGAAGCAACATTGTGACGCATGAAGCTACCACCTTGCAAGCTGAGGGCATAATGTTGTGCACCCCAGCCCCAAGGTCCACACATGTTAGCGACGGATAGTGTGGTCAACGACTGCAGAGGAATCGAGAAGGACAAAGAACAAAGAAAATTACAGCACAGGAACGGGCCCTTCGGCCCTCCCAGCCTGCGCCGATCCAGATCCTTTATCTAAACCTGTCGCCTATTTTTCAAGGATCTACTTCCCTCTGTTCCCCGCCCATTCATATATCTGTCCAGATGCATCTTAAATGATGCTATCGTGCCCGCCTCTACCACCTCCGCTGGTAAAGCGTTCCAGGCACCCAACACCCTCTGCGTTAAAAACTTTCCACGCAATCTCCCTTAAACTTTCCCCCTCTCACCTTGAAATCGTGACCCCTTGTAATTGACACCCCCACTCTTGGAAAAAGCTTTTTGCTGTCCACTGTGTCCATACCTGTCATAATTTTGTAGACCTCAATCAGGTCCCCCCTCAACCTCCGTCTTTCCAACGAAAACAATCCTAATCTACTCAACCTTTCTTCATAGCTAGCACTCTCCATACCAGGCAACTTCCTGGTGAACCTCCTCTGCATCCTCTCCAAAGCATCCACATCCTTCTGGTAATGTGGCGACCAGAACTGCACGCAGTATTCCAAATGTGGCCTAACCAAAGTCCTATACAACTGTAACATGACCTGCCAACTCTTGTACTCAATACCCCGTTCGATGAAGGCAAGCATGCTGTATGCCTTCTTGACCACTATCGACCTGCGTTGCCACCTTCAGGGTGCAATGGACCTGAACCCCCAGATCTCTCTGTACATCAATTTTCCCCAGGACTCTTCCATTGACCATATAGTCCGCTCTTGAATTTGATCTTCCAAAATGCATCACCTCGCATTTGCCTGGATTGAACTCCATCTGCCATTTCTCTGCCCAACTCTCCAATCTATCTATATTTTGCTGTATTCTCTGACAGTCCCCCTCGCTATCTGCAACTCCACCAATCTTAGTATCATCTGCAAACTTGCTAATCAGACCACCTATACCTTCGTCCAGATCATTTATGTAGATCACAAACAACAGTGGTCCGAGCACGGATCCCTGTGGAACACCACTAGTCACCCTTCTCCATTTTGAGACACTCCCTTCCACCACTACTCTCTGTCTCCTGTTGCCCAGCCAGTTCTTTATCCACCTAGCTTGTACACCCTGAACCCCATGCGACTTCACTTTTTCCATCAACCTGCCATGGAAAACTTTACCAAACGTCTTACTGAAGTCCATGTATATGACATCTACAGCCCTTCCCTCATCAATTAACTTTGTCACTTCCTCAAAAGAATTCTATTAGGTTTGTAAGACATGACCTTCCCTGCACAAAACCATGCTACCTGTCACTGATAAGTCTATTTTCTTCCAAATATGAATAGATCCTGTCCCTCAATATCTTCTCCAACAGTTTGCCAGTTTGCCTACCACTGATATCAAGCTCACAGGTCGATAATTCCCTGGATTATCCCTGCTACCCTTCTTAAACAAAGGGACAACATTAAAAATTCTCCAGTCCTCCGGGACCTCACCCGTGCTCAAGAATGCTGCAAAGATATGTTAAGACCCCAGCTATTTTGTCCCTCGCTTCCCTCAGCAACCTGGGATAGATCCCATCCGGACCTGGGGACTTGTCCACCTTAATGCCTTTTAGAATACCCAAAGCTTCCCCCTTCCTTATGCCGACTTGACCTAGAGTATTTAAACATCCATCCCTAACCTCAACATCCGTCATGTCCCTCTCCTTGGTGAATACCGATGCAAAGTACTCATTAAGAATCTCACCCATTTCCTCTGACCCAATGCATAAATTCTCTCTTTTGTCTTTGAGTGGGTCAATCCTTTCTCTAGTTACTCTCTTGTTCCTTATATATGAATAAAAGGCTTTGGGATTGAGGCACTCTCAATTACGACAGGAAAGTTAGGTCAGTAATCAAAGGCTTTAATAAGCAGTGAACAATGGCAGCCTCCATGAGAAGTGTGCTCGCAAAATGGAGTCTCATCTTAAGTACTGTTTCCCAGGGGGCGTAGCCAGAGGCGGAGTCCCCCAGGGTTCCAAGCCTCTTAAAGGGGCAAGGTATTCCGATCATCACAAGCCTCTTAAAGGGGCAAGGTATTCCGATCATCACAAGCCTCTTAAAGGGGCAAGGTATTCCGATCATCACAAGCCTCTTAAAGGGGCAAGGTATTCCGATCATCACAAGCCTCTTAAAGGGGCAAGGTATTCCGATCATCACAGGGATTTTCCTTAACCCTGTTGCCAAATGGGAATAATCGTCACCTTTGTAACTTTAATTCAAGCCATTTCAGTGTGGCAGAGATGGGAAGCTGTTCGAGAAGGTCAGAAAGGGAGTGTCAAATTACATAATGTTATTGTAGCGAGGCCTCCGGCAGCAGGTGGCGATGTTGAGGGAGAGCACCAAGTTGGGGAAAAGGTCAGCCCCTGGGGAACCCCCCTTGCAGGGAGAGATGCGTGTGGATTTGGGAGGGACAACATGTTCAAGAACTTTGAAGAAGAAAGAAAGGTTGGAGATTGGAGTGACAGTTTGCAGGGAAAGCCTTCGGACAGTCGCCCTCTGGGCCCGAATCCTCCACCACACTGAATGCAGTGGGCGGCACGGGCCCACCAACCAATCCAGGGGCTGCCTTTATCCCACCACCAGGATCATCGACAGGCGGGATCTCCTCAGGCTCCTCCCGGGGTCCCGGGCCAGCGGGAGGGGGTGGTGCAGATACCTGCTCCCCCCCGTCGCCTGGTCACCGGAAGGCCCCGAAAATAACTCCAGAAACAGGTCCGGGATGGCGGCAGAGGGTCCCCGATGGGGGCAGAGGGTCCGGGATGGCGGCAGAGGGTCCGGGATGGGGCAGAGGGTCCGGGATGGGGGCAGAGTGTCCGGGATGGTGGCAGAGGGTCCGGGATGGTGGCAGAGGGTCCAGGATGGTGGAAGAGGGTCCAGGTTGGTGGTAGAGGGTCAGGGATGGTGGCAGAGGGTCCGGGATGGGGGCAGAGGGTCCGGGATGGTGGCAGAGGGTCCGGGATGGTGGCAGAGGGTCCGGGATGGGGGCAGAGGGTCCGGGATGGGGGTAGAGGGTCCGAGATGGTGGCAGAGGGTCCGGGATGGTGGCAGAGGGTCCGGGACGGGGGCAGAGGGTCCAGGACGGGGGCAGAGGGTCCGGGATGGGGGCAGAGGGTCCGGGAGGGTGGCAGAGGGTCCTGGATGGTGGCAGAGAGTCCGGGGTGCTAAATTGTACTGGGTGGTGTCCGACCCCGAAGCACCCTGCTCGGGGGACAGCGGCAGCTTCCTCACTATCCCCCCCCGCCTCTTTCCTTCCGGGGACTGGCCGTGACATCGATGAAGAAGAACCTGGATTGACGCCATTTGCGGGGGAGAGGGTCACACCCCGGGGAGATCTCTATCTCTGGAGGCCCCTCCAGGCTGACTCCTTGTCCTTCAATGCTTCTCCCCAGAATTTGTGGCTGGGACAGAGCACCCTCTGGTTCGAGGTCACGCACCTCACTACCGCCACCCAGAGGGGCCAGCGCAGAAGTGTCGCCGGGCCCAGCATCCGATGGTGAAATGTCACCGGGTTGCTGGGTGTTGCTGGGTGATGGTGGGGTGAGGTGTAACGGCTGCACCCGGGTCAGTAGCTAGGGGCACAGGGTCAGTCAGGGTCACAGGGTCAGTCAGGGTCACTGGGTCAGTCAGGGTCACAGGGTCAGTCAGGGTCACAGGGTCAGTCAGGGTCACAGGGTCAGTCAGGGTCACTGGGTCAGTCAGGGTCACAGGGTCAGTCGGGGCACTGGCTCAGTCAGGGGCACTGGCTCAGTCAGGGTCACAGGGTCAGTCAGGGTCACAGGGTCAGTCAGGGTCACAGGGTCAGTCAGGGTCACTGGGTCAGTCAGGGTCACAGGGTCAGTCAGGGGCACTGGCTCAGTCAGGGTCATAGGGTCAGTCAGGGTCACTGGGTCAGTCAGGGTCACAGGGTCAGTCAGGGGCACTGGGTCAGTCAGGGGCACTGGCTCAGTCAGGGTCACAGGGTCAGTCAGGGTCACAGGGTCAGTCAGGGTCACAGGGTCAGTCAGGGTCACTGGGTCAGTCAGGGTCACAGGGTCAGTCAGGGGCACTGGCTCAGTCAGGGTCACAGGGTCAGTCAGGGTCACTGGGTCAGTCAGGGTCACTGGGTCAGTCAGGGTCACAGGGTCAGTCAGGGTCACAGGGTCAGAAGGATCCTAACCTGACCGCTGGCGAATTGCCCTGTTGGTCTTCCTCTCAGCCTTTCGGCCACGCGGCTGTTCCCCTCACCTCAATGCCAGTGTGAGTAGAGGAGGGGGGCGGCACCATCAGGGGCAGTGTTAGAGGTGGGGTAATTTGTTCTAACTTGTCCCACCTTCTTGCAGGCGTGGCACCGCACGCTGCCCGGGGGCCCAGAAGATGCGGTAGGTTTCGTCCCCAAAAGGGATCTCAGAAGTCCCTTCCTGGACCTCCTCCCGGGCCAGGGAAACAAAGACCTGGCGGCGGAATGGGAAAATATGCTTGAGGGTGGGATCTTTGAGGCCTAGCAGGAGCAGTATCAGCCCTGACTGTACCTCTCCCAGTTGATGGAGGTGGGTGAGAAGGAGCTCCGTGGGAATAAAAGGCGGGACAGTAGAGGGGATAACTCTCTCCGTAGTGGCCTCCAGCGGGTCCACCGCCAGGTAGACCCCGCCCACCATGAGCCCCTTTTCCAGCCCGCTCGGCTCTCAAAATGAAGACAGCCATACACCTTGGAGGCTGCAACTATGGCCGAAGGGCCAACAACCTCGGCCATAGCACAGACACAGGCCTCGATTGACATGGTGGGGTGGGCGTAGCTTCACCCCAAGCTTTTGGGTCATGAGGCGAAACGGTGACCTAACCCCAGGAACAGTGGGGAGGGTGGAGACCACCATTCCCGTATAGGTGGCTGTCGAGGACCCCATCACCGGCGTAGGCAGCGTTGCTGCCATCCCGGTCAGTAGTGGACGATAGGGGAGAAAGGAGAGGGAGAGAGTAACTGGAGGGGGGGGGGGGCACAGGAGGATGGGTCACAGGGGGACGGACTGCGGGGTGCCCCGAGTACAGGGGAGGGGAGGGGGGGGGAGGGAGGGGAGCGGGGGGGGGGGAGGGACAGGAGGATGGGTCACAGGGGGACGGACTGCGGGGTGCCCCGAGTACAGGGGAGGGGAGGGGGAGGGACAGGAGGATGGGGCACAGGGGGACGGACCGCGGGGTGCCCCGAGTACAGGGGAGGGGAGGGGGAGGGGAGGGGAGGGGGAGGGACAGGGGGACGGACCGCGGGGTGCCCCGAGTACGGGGGGGGGAGGGGAGGGGAGGGGAGGGAGGGAGGATGGGGCACAGGGGGACGGACCGCGGGGTGCCCCGAGTACAGGGGAGGGGAGGGGAGGGAGGATGGGGCACAGGGGGACGGACCGCGGGGTGCCCCGAGTACAGGGGGGGGGGGGGAGGGGGGGGGGGGGGGGGGAGGGAGGATGGGGCACAGGGGGACGGACCGCGGGGTGCCCCGAGTACAGGGGGGGGGGAGGGGAGGGAGGGGAGGGAGGATGGGGCACAGGGGGACGGACCGCGGGGTGCCCCGAGTACAGGGGGAAGGGAGGGAGGAGGGGAGGGGGGATGGGGCACAGGGGGACGGACCGCGGGGTGCCCCGAGTACAGGGGGGAGGGAGGATGGGGCACAGGGGGACGGACCGCGGGGTGCCCCGAGTACAGGGGGGGGGGGGGAGGAGGGGGGAGGGGAGGGAGGATGGGGCACAGGGGGACGGACCGCGGGTGAGCTTCAGATAAACCAGGCAGCAGCAAATGTCATCCTCACTCTCTCCTTTCTCCTTCATCCAGGCTATTCAGCAACCACCAGCTCTGGACACAGCAGCCAACTGAGTAACAGAGGCAGACAGAGCAGATGCAGCCATTCAAGGTGGATTGTCCCTTAGTGTCCAAAGATGTGCAGGTTAGATGGATTGGCCATGCTAAATTGTCCCTTAGTGTCCAAAGATGTGCAGGTTAGATGGATTGGCCATGCTAAATTGTCCCTTAGTGTCCAAAGATGTACAGGTTAGGTGGATTGGCCGTGCTAAATTGTCCCTTAGTGTCCAAAGATGTGCAGAGTTACGGGGATTGGGCGGGGAGTGGACTTGGGCAGTGTGCTCTTTCGAAGGGTTGGTCCAGACTTGATGGGCCAAATGGCCTCCTTCTGCACTGTCGGGATTCTATGGGTGACCAACAGTTTGGTTTGAATGGTTTTGAGGGATTGCTTGGACAAGGTGAGCTCAGGGAGTGCGAGGGGGTGAGGATGATTATAAACATTAAAATAATGTTCATTGTTAAGTATTCTAATGCCAAGTATGGCCTGCAGTCAAACATTTGCTGTTCACGTATCCTTCACTGCTGTGAAACTATGCCTGTATGTTGTTCATGAAAACCTTGCAAAGTATTTTTCAGACTGTTCGTGACTTGGAGCAGGATGAGTTCTCAGAGATACAATAAATCTGCGCGAAATGTCCGTTCGCTGCTTCTTTTATTTCGTTGCTGTGCCTGGGATCTTGCTGTGCGCAAATCGGCTGCTCCGTTCCCCACATTTGCAACAGTGCCTGCACTTCAAAGGGACTGCATTGGCTTCAAAGCGCTTTGGGACGTGCTGAAATCGCGAAGGGCGGTACAGAAATGCAAGTCTTTCTTCATTATTCCAACATTTCGCCTTTCAATTGATGTCCGCAATTTTGCCAACTTTAACGATGAGAGCCAAGGCTCTCTGATTGGTGGCCTGTGACCGGAGTATTTCTTGATCAGTCCACTAGATGATGCTATAGGCTTCAGATGGTTTCACAGGTCGGCGCAACATCGAGGGCCGAAGGGCCCGTACTGCGCTGTAGTGTTCTATGTTCTATGTTCTATGGTGTGTTCGTTGCCAAGGACCAATGATTATCAGCCCCTGTGCTAACCTTTCCATCACTTTCGTTCTCTGAATGCAATGCAATGGTTTGCTTAAATAGTTTGCTGAACAAAATTGTTATTTTGCACAACTCACTTTCACTTTCACTGTCACATTTTCCAGCATGAAATTAGAAAGTAACTAATTTTTAAAAAATATGTTCATTCATGGGATGTGGGCTTCGCTGGCTAGGTCCGCATTTGTTGCCCATCCCTAATTGCCCCTTCAGAAGGTGGTGGTGAGCTGCCTTCTTGAACCACTGCAGCCCATGTGGTGTAGGTACATCCACTGTGTGGTTAGTGAGGGAGTTCCAGGATGTTGCCCCAGCGTCAGTGAAGGATCGGCCAATGTATTTCCAAGTGAGTGACTCGGAGGGGAACCTCCAGGTGGTGGGGTTCCCAGGTATCTGCTGCTCTTGTCCTTCTAGATGGTAGAGGTCGAAGGAACCTTGGTGAGATGCTGTAGTGCATCTTGTAGATGGTATATGCGGGGCTGGTTTAGCACAGGGCTAAATCGCTGGCTTTGAAAGCAGACCAAGGCAGGCCAGCAGCACGGTTCAATTCCCGTACCAGCCTCCCCGAACAGGCGCCGGAATGTGGCGACTAGAGGCTTTTCACAGTAACTTCATTTGAAGCCTACTTGTGACAATAAGCGATTTTCATTTCACTTTCATTTCACACGGCTGCCACTGTGTGTCGGTGGTGGAGGGAGTGAATGTTTGTGGATGGGGTGCCAATCAAGCAGGGCTGCTTTGTCCTGGATGGTGTCGAGCTTCTTGAGTGTTGTTGGAGCTGCGCTCATCCAGGCAAGTGGAGAGTATTCCATCACACTCCTGACTGGCAGATGTAAGCCAGACCAGTTAAGAATTACATATTTTGTTCCCTAAAGAGCATTAGTGAAGTAGATAAAAGCAAATTACTGCGGATGCTGGAATCTAAAACGAAAGGGAAAATGCTGGAAAATCTCAGCAAGTCTGGCAGCATCTGTAGGGAGAGAAAAGAGCTAACGTTTCGAGTCTAATGACTCTTTGTCAAAGCTAAGTAGATTTGTTTTGACCGCAATCAATGATAGTTGTCATGGTCTGAGACTAGCTTTGTATTGAAACAATTTAAATTCCACCAGTTGATATGGTGGGATATGAACCCATCATCCCCAGAGCATTACCCTGATCATCCAGATTATTAGTCCAGTGCCATTCCGACTACACCACCATCTTCTTCAGAGTAAACCTCATAAGGCGAGGCTCTAAGGTAAACTGTAACGTACGCTGGAATGAAAATAGCTGGGCACATAGATCCTCCGATCAATGTAAAAATAATTGAGATTGGGAATAATTTCACGAATCACGGACCTGGAACCAAATTCAAACCTTCGAATAGAAAGAAAAATAAGGCGTGGGTTCAGCTTCTCTTGGACCAGGGATTGGATTATTTATTATAGAACAGTACAGCACAGAACAGGCCCTACAGCCCTCGATGTTGTGCCGAGCATTGTCCGAAACCAAGATCAAGCTATCCCACTCCCTGTCACTCTGGCGTGCTCCATGTGCCTGTCCAATAACCGCTTGAAAGTTCCTAAAGTGTCCGACTCCACTATCACAGCAGGCAGTCCATTCCACACCCTAACCACTCTCTGAGTAAAGAACCTACCTCGGATATCCCTCCTATATCTCCCACCCTGAACCTTATAGTTATGCCCCCTTGTAACAGCTACATCCACCCGAGGAAATAGTCTCTGAACGTCCACTCTATCCAACCTCATCATCTTATAAACCTCTATTAAGTCGCCTCTCATCCTCTTCCGCTCCAAAGAGAAAAGCCCTAGCTCCCTCAACCTTTCCTCATAAGACCTATCCTCTAAACCAGGCAGCATCCTGGTAAATCTCCTTTGCACCCTTTCCAATGCTTCCACATCCTTCCTATAATGAGGTGACCAGAACTGCACACAATATTCCAAATGTGGTCTCACCAGGGTCCTGTACAGTTGCAGCATAACCCCACGGCTCTTAAACTCAAGCCCCCGTTAATAAACACTAACACACGGCCTTCTTCACGGCTCTATCCACTTGAGTGGCAACCTTCAGAGATCTGTGAACATGAACCCCAAGATCTCTCTGTTCCTCCACATTTCTCAGAACCCTGCCGTTGACCCTGTAATCCGCATTCAAATTTTTCCTACCAAAATGAATCACCTCGCACTTATCAGGGTTAAACTCCATCTGCCATTTTCCAGCCCAGCACTGCATCCTATCAATGTCTCTTTGCAGCCTACAACAGCCCTCCACCTCATCCACTACTCCACCAATCTTGGTGTCATCAACAAATTTACTGACCCACCCTTCAGCCCCCACCTCCAAGTCATTGATAAAAATCACAAATAGCAGAGGACCCAGCACTGATCCCTGTGGTACACCGTTGGTAACTGGTCTCCAGTCTGAAAATTTTCCATCCACCACCACCCTCTGTCTTCTATGTGATAGCCAGTTATTTATCCAATTGGCCAAAGCCCCTAGTTGCCACATTCCGGCGCCTGTTCAGGAGGCTGGCACAGGAATTGAACCGTGCTGCTGGCCTGCCTTGGTCTGCTTTAAAAGCCAGCAATTTAGCCCAGTGTGCTAAACCAGCCCAGATCCCTTAAGTGTCCAAGATGTTACTGGGGTTATTGGGATTGGCTGGGGGTTCTTTCGGAGTGTCGGTGCAGACTCGATGGGCTGAATGGTCTCCTTCTGCACTGTAGGTATTCTATTCCATCTATCTATCTGCTATTTGAGAAAAATAGGGACATTCTCCTGGCCAACATTCATCCCTCAGCCAACATCACCGCAAAACCGAATATTTGGCCACATTACCCGACAAACTCGAGATTGAGCGAGAACGTTTATAAAGCGCCTTTAAGGTGGAAAACCATTCCAAGTGCTATAAAACATAAATGTGCCAAAGAAAGGGATATTAGACGGGGAGGTGGGTTCTCATTGCTGTTAGTGGGATCTTACTGTGCACATATTTATATGAGAACAGTGCCTGCACTTCAAAAGTACTTCATTGCCGTGTTTCTCGGCAGCAGGAGATGGTCTGCCAGTGGCGGGATCTTTGGGATCCAGTCAATGGGATTTCCCATCGAATCCACCCAATGCCATGGAAGATCCCGCCGGCGTGGATCGCTGGAAGATAGCAGCCATTGGCTCTGAAGCATTTTGGGTTGTTTTGAGGATCTGAAAGGCACTATATTTCCCACTGTTAAAGTGACAGTGAGAAAAGCAATTGGCATCATTGTCATTGTTCCCTTGAAATGCCTTGCAAACTATGTATCATGTTATATGCAGCATGGTAGCACAAGTGGTTAGCACTGTGGCTTCACAGCGCCAGGGTCCCAGGTTCGATTCCCCACTGGATCACTGTCTGTGCGGAGTCTGCACGTTCTCCCCGTGCGTGCGTGGGTTTCCTCCGGGTGCTCCGGTTTCCTCCCACAGTCCAAAATCGTGCAGGTTAGGTGGATTGGCCATGATAAATTGTCCTCAGTGACTAAAATGGTCAGGAGGGGTTATTGGGTTATGGGGATAGGGTGGAAGTGAGGGCTTAAGTGGGTCAGTGCAGACTCGATGGGCCGAATGGCCTCCTTCTGCACTGTATGTTCTCTGTACACGCCATCTGGGATCTTGCAACATCCTGTCACGGGCAACATCTGCTCTTGCTGGTAAAAATATTTATTTGCTCCAATTTGAGCAGAACTCAGAATTGACCCTGAGAGGTGACACCAGTGACACATCCAAAATATATGGCGTCTGCTACAAAGTTGGCACCCCATTATTATTCAGGCAGGAGGTCTTGTGGCGCAGTGGGTTAATGACCCTGTCTCTGAGCCGGAACATCCGGTTCGAGTCCCAGCCCAGGACTTGACGGTCAAGGAAGGTGTGTTCCTAACGCAGCCAAACACGTTGAGTTTGTCAACCTGTAAATCCTTCCCAACACACCAATGGTAAGAGCGGGAGAGACTCCTGGTCACCCAGGCTTTATGTGGAGTGGAGCCCCTCAAGCTATTAATTCCCGGCGACAGACTAGCGACCTATCCCGGGGAATTACTAGCTATGGAAACAGATGAAAGCCTGCCTTCGTGTCCCCACTAAGTGTGGGGAGAGAATTGGAATGGAATTATTATTCAGAGATTTTGAAGCGAATGAATTGAGAAATCTGTAAGTAATCAGATTTTAACCAAAAGTAATTTTGGGCCTCACGGTAGCATGGTGGTTAGCATCAATGCTTCACAGCTCCAGGGTCCTAGGTTCGATTCCCGGCTGGGTCACTGTCTGTGTGGAGTCTGCACGTCCTCCCCGTGTGTGCGTGGGTTTCCTCCGGGTGCTCCGGTTTCCTCTCACAGTCCAAAGATGTGCAGGTTAGGTGGATTGGCCATGATAAATTGCCTGTAGTGTAAGGTTAATGGGGGGATTGTTGGGTTACGGGTATACGGGTTACGTGGGTTTAAGTAGGGTGATCATTGCTCGGCACAACATCGAGGGCCGAAGGGCCTGTTCTGTGCTGTACTGTTCTATGTTCTAATCGCAAAATAGTGTGGATGCTGCAAATCTAAAATAAAATGGGAAGTGCTGGGAAAACTCAGTCAGCCTGACATCATCAGGCGAGAGAGAAACAGAGTTAACTTTTTGAGTTCATTTCTCTTCGAAGAGCCAATACTGATCGAAATGTTAACTCTGAGAACATGGCTGTCTGAAAACACAGGATTCAATGACCCCGTTAAATAATCCAATCATTCCACTGACCTAAGAAAATAGGGGACATTTTGCGGTCGCACGTGGTTGACAGGACCTTGTGCAAAGCCCATGCAGACTGGAAAATTCAAAATACCTCAGATTCTGGAAATCTGCAATGAGAAATAAAATCCTGGAATTGCTCGGCAGGCCAGGAAACACTGGAGGAGAGAAAATGGCGTGCTGCCGGGAAACAGGCGGCTGGGAGGACGGAGAATCCAGCCCCTGAGTTAATGTTTCCGCTTGATGGCTTGACATCAGAACTCAAACTTGTGCTGTGTCTCTCTCTCCTCAGCTGTTTTCTTTTCCCCCCCAAATTCTTCCCGCTTCATTCGCATTGCTAATTGCCCACAGAACAGCCTTGGGCCTGTTGGGCTGTGCTGTCAATTTACTTTCAAGTTCTTTTTTTCTCTTTGAGGATTGAAGAAGGACACATTCAATGGCTCTTTGACCCCCGTTTCACTCTTTTTGACCCCCAACATTCAGCTTGAGGAACAATATCGTTAAGCGTTGGTATTTGGTCAACCTTGAAATTGAGCAAACTGAATGAAATGAAATGAAAATGAAAACCGCTTACTGTCACGAGTAGGCTTCAAATGAAGTTACTGTGAAAAGCCCCTAGTCACCACATTCCGGCGCCTGTTCGGGGAGGCTGGGGCGACATGGTGGCACTGCTGCCTCACGCCGCCGAGGACCCGGGTTCGATCCTAGCCCGGGGTCACTGTCCATGCGGATAGTCACTGGACTATTAATCCACATTCTCCCCGTGTCTGCGTGGGTTTCACCCCCACAACCCAAAGATGTGCAGGTTCGGTGGATTGGCCACGCTAAATTGCCCCTTAATTGGAGAAAATAATAATTGGGTACCTGAAATTTATTTAAAAAAAATAAATTGACCAACCTTAAGACCTTGAAATAAAACCGTTAACAAACGTGGAAGACACGAAAGACCATTCCACTGATTAAATTTGAGCCTGTTATTGGGAAGCAATTATTTTTGAAAATTTGGACAGAAAATCTACTCTGGACAACGTCGGGTAAATCTTTTTCAGTAAATCAGAGATTCCGATGTGAACCTCGACAGCAAGTGTTGGAAGAGTATTTTATCATGTCAGGGTTACCGGGGAAACTCGGCCTAGTCCAATTCTGTTCTTACCCGCTCCTGTCCACATGTCTACTTACAGCAAGGTAAGATCATTTAGCCAGTTAGTGAGAAAATCAATCAGTTCAGGCTATTGAATAGAACATTTTACAGTCAGTGAGCAGAGTTTTCCTAAGTTGCAACATGAAACAAAAGTAGATTGCGTATTGAAAGTCCATGACTGCCCTATCCTTGGCTGAACTCAAGTTTGAACCTCCCTGGTCTGAACCATTCAGTTCCATGCGAGGCAGTGGGTTGGCCGTGAAAAGTGGGAGAACAAAGTTGGAATTCTCCGGCTGTTGGAATTCTTTTCCCGCCAGCAGCAACCCCCCATTCCCCCCCCCCCCCCTCCCCCCGCCTGCGGGTTCCCCAACAGCGTGCGGTGACTTCAATAGGAAATCACATTGACGAGTGATGGGAAGATAAAATCCCACCACCAGTGAACGGCGCTACCGGGAAACATGCAGGCTTGGAGGACGGAGGTTTGGAGGGCCGAAGGGCCTGTTCCTGTGCTGTAATTTTATTTGCTCTTTCTTCCAGTCCCGTCCCCAAGACTGTACACTTTCATCATGGGAACAGGCGAGGCGGTAGCGTAGTGGGATTGTCACTGGACTCGTAACGCAGGGTAATTCTCTGGGGACCTGGGTTCAAATCCCACCACGCCAAATGGCGGAATGTGAATTCAATGAAAATCTGGAATTAAAAATCTAATGATGATCATGAATCGGGTGTTGTAAAAACCCATCGGGTTCACTAATGTCATTTAGCGAAGGAAATCTGCCGTCCTTACCTGGTCTGGCCTACATGTAACTCCAGAACCACAGCACAGTCTCTAAAATGTGATCTGAAATGGCCACTCAGTTGTATCCAACCACGACAAAGTGGTGTTGCACTTTGAGTGTAATCGACACCACATGGGCTGCATCGGTTCAAGAAGGCAGCTCACCACCACCTTCTCAAGGGGCATTTAGGAATGGGCACTAAATGCCGGACTAGCCAGTGACGTCCCCATCCCCATCCCATAAATGGATTAAGAAAATTAGTAGGCTTCCCAAGTAACCCGATAGCCTGTTTTATATTGAGGATGAAGCAACATAGTCAGGACCATTCAGCCCTGACAAATGGGTAACTGAATAGTTGTTTTGATTAAGCTGGGGAGCCTGGTCTTTGAAGATCTGGGTCACAATGTATTTTGTTACCTTTTGTTACCTTTGAAAGTTGCCACCCAGGTTGAGAGGGTTGTTAAGAAGGTGTACGGTGTGTTAGCTTTTATTGGTAGAGGAATTGAGTTTCGGAGCCATGAGGTCATGTTGCAGTTGTACAAAACTCTGGTGCAGCCGCATTTGGAGTATTGCGTGCAGTTCTGGTCGCCACATTATAGGAAGGATGTGGAAGCATTGGAAAGGGTACAGAGGAGATTTACAAGAATGTTGCCTGGTATGGAGGGAAGATCATATGAGGAAAGGCTGAAGGACTTGAGGCTGTTTTCGTTAGAGAGAAGAAGGTTAAGAGGGGACTTAATTGAGGCATACAAGATGATCAGAGGATTAGATAGGGTGGACAGTGAGAGCCTTTTTCCTCAGATGGTGATGTCCAGCATCGTGTCGCGTCTTTTCGTCCGACGTCATTTCGTCCAACGACACTTCGTCCACGTCTTTTGGTCCAACGTCTTTTTGTCCGCCCGTCTTTTGGTCCAACGTCACTTCGTCCAATTAACCAATTACAAATCAACTCCGTATGAAAGCATTTAATTGATAGAAAGCAGGCACAATACAGCAAGTGAATTTAATTGCTAAAATGCAAGTAATTGATGAAATGCAAGTAAAATGCAAGTTGAAAAATGCAGTTAAAAAGTTAAAAAATCTAAAAATGCATTTAAAAAGATCTAAAAGTTTACTAAGGATGAATTCCCGAAATTACTTAAAATTGATGTAAATTGTGAGCAACATTCCTCAAGAAATCAATTTTCGCTGTAGGAACATATTCAACGACCAATCTTTTAAGGCGTTCAGTTATTTTCTTGTATCGCGTACATGACGTCGACTGATCTCCCCGAAGAATTTGAGCCTTTTTGCCTATTATTAGCCCTTCCCTGAACTTTGCCATTTCTGGATGGGCGAATTCGGGATTAGGAAAGAGACCGATAATATCTATCCTTTAACGAGGCTCGTTAAAGGGGAGAGAACGATAATAACTATCCTTTAACAAGGCTCGTTAAAGGAAAGAGGCTGGTAATAAAGATCCTTTATTGTATATTATGTGCATTTGAGAAGATTTCTATTTACAAAAGTTAAAGTGGAGTGGAGTGCTACTAAGCAAGTTTGGTCATGCTAAATTACTATGCTACTAAAAAAGTCTTTGACAAAAAAAATCATCCGACAAAAACACGTAAAAAGTCACAAAAATTCTTTGACAAAAAAAATCATTCGACAAAAACACGTAAAAAGTCACAAAAATTCTTTGACGAAAAAAATCACCGGACAAAATGACGTTGGACCAAAAGACGTGCGGACAAAAAGACGTTGGACCAAAAGACGTGGACGAAGTGTCGTTGGACGAAATGACGTCGGACGAAAAGACATAGCACCGTCCAGCATGAGGGGATGTAGCTTTAAATTGAGGGGAGATAGATATAGGACAGATGTCAGAGGTAGGTTCTTTACTCAGAGAGTAGTAAGGGCGTGGAATGCCCTGCCTGCAACAGTAGTGGACTCGCCAACACTAAACGCATTCAAATGGTCATTGGATAAACATATGGACGATAAGGGAATAGTGTAGAGGGACTTTAGAGGGGTTTCACAGGACGGTGCAACATCGAGGGCCGAAGGGCCTGTACTGCGCTGTAATGTTCTATGTTCTATGTTTTCAGGCCTGAAGATGCATTGGAGCCCGGAGCATGCCCAGAGGCCAGAGGAGTACCTTGACATCTCATTTACAACATCAGCTCCAGCACACAAAGCAGAAGATAACAGTCCCAGCAGACCACGCCACCGCTACGTGTGGGCGAACGACGACATTTCTGCACTGACTGCCTCAAATCTGCTCAAGAGGTTTGCGGAAAAGTACTCTGGCCTTGTGCACACGTCGCATGAGAGAGCTGAGCTAAATACGTACGCAGATGGGCCTTTTGCGCCAGTTAATGAGCAAAAGAATGAAAATGACACCTGGCGTATGTCGCTTCACGTCGATGACACATATTCTGTAAATTCAGCACACAATGGCCTCTCTGGCACGAAAGTGGCAACTAATTCCACTCTCCCACCAGGCGGTGGCACTGTTGGGATAGGAGGTTCCTCTGTGGTGACCAGTAGTCACTCTGAATCTCGCTATCCAAGTGACACGACTCTCCCGGGTATTCCATCTAGCCTTCAACCTCAGGAATATTCATCAGGGTACAACGGAACCTATTTGCCCTCAGCCTTCTGCAGTCAAACCACATCAGCTGTTTCTTCCTCTTATACATCACCTATAAACAGCTCAAGCCTTTTACAGCCCGCACATCCCCCACCCGCTATGGTCCCATCTTACAGTTCAGCTCTGGCTGGAGTAAGCCCCCTGTATAACTACCCTTCAAACAGTTACCCTTGCCAAACAAGCATTGGGCCTGGCTATGCTGGAGTGCAACTTCCATCTTCATATCTGCCTTCCGGTATTGCAGCTCCTATCCCTCTTCCTCCCTTGTCCCGTCCGCCCATTGGTCCTGGTTATGATTACCAAAGCCACAACGTGACCCCAAGCTCCGTTGCACCGGCCAACAATGGCTCAAGCAGTAATTTGAAGAGGAGAGATTTGGCAGCAAAGGAGGGCGAGGGTACTAGTCGATACAGTTATGGACAGCACAGGATTCCTTCAGGTCCTTACCGGTTGCCAGTTGATGGGGCCCTGGATGATTGTACGGGGAATGAATTCCGCCCGGATGATGTGGAATTTATGGGGAAACAACACATCACTGGTGATCTGATTGGCAAATATGAAGGGCACGAGCAAAAAAGAGTGATGCCCCCGTTATATCGCGGAGAGGAATGCCCACTCCGATCCAGATCAACTGAGGCAATTGTGAAGTTCGCCCCTGCTTTAATGAATCGAGAAGGGGAAGATGACCGTGGCGATGTACATGCTCACCAGATGCAGCTACAGAGAGTTGAGCCAGCAAGCAGCCAGCTGGAGGAGCAATTCAAGAGCTTGGATTCTCAGCTTCTGAGCCTGGTGACCAATGAAATTGTTGACTGCGGTCCTCCAGTCCAATGGGACGATATTGCTGGAATGGATACTGCAAAAGCAGTGATTGAAGAACACGTGTTGTGGCCCCTGATGAGGCCCAGAACTTACGCTGGGGGCAACGGGCCACCCAAAAGCATTCTGCTATTTGGACCTCGTGGCGGGCACAAGACCATGCTCACAAGGTGTATTGCCACTCACCTTGGGGCAACTTTCCTCAAGGTCAGTGGGTCATCTTTCATCTCTAAATGGAAGGACGATGGAGAGATGATCTTACAGGCCATGTTTCTCATCGCTCGATCCCGCCAGCCATCTGTTATCTTCATCAACGAACTCGACGCCATGCTTTCGGGTGCAGCCGGTGAAGGGGGCATCCATCTGAAGTCTATTAAAGCAAAATTACTGTCCCATGTAGAAGGTGTGATCAACTCAAACAGTGACCATATTATTGTCATTGCGGGTACAAGGCATCCCAATAATATTGAGGAGACCATACACAGGTACTTTGTAAAACGACTTTATATCTCTCCACCTGACAGCATTGCAAGGCATCAAATTTTAATCGCTGGCTTGTCCCAACAAGACCATTGCCTCAGTGATGGGGAAATTGGCTCAATCGTCCAGCACACCGAGGGGTATTCGGGGAGTGACCTCGCGCATCTCTGCCAGCAAGCGGCGCTAGGGCGAGGACGCGGTCCGACCGTGCAGTTACAGCCCACCACTTACGAGGACTTTGAGAACGCTCTTCGCAAAGTTCAGCCCAGCGTCTCGCAAAAGGAGCTGGAGCTGTACACCGAGTGGAGCAAGTTGTTTGGAACTTGTGTCTGACCGTGAAGCTCTGAGGAGCGGATATGGAGTGGCGGGCGGGAGCAACCAGCGGAGAAACGGTGAAGATAACTGCACGCTCCGAAGAAGAATGGGTGCGTAACTAGGGTTTGGAGACTATGAAGGCCTGAATGGCTCGGATGCCATCTTGATAAAGGACAAATTGGAGCATTAACCTCCTGCCCCCGCCCCATCTACGTTAGGATGAGGCCCAAGCCCCGATATTCGGGGCTCCCCATTGGAATGCGAGATTTTGAACCCTGTTTGGTTCAGACACCCAAAGATAACCAAATTTCAAGGCTCTTGATTTAATCACATGCTAGAGAATTTGACTGATGCTATTTCTGTCAGTAATGGTAAAGTTTCTAATACTGGTTTGTGTTTACACTGTCCTATATTCTAATTTAATTGTGACACAAATTAATCACAATGACAATGTTTCTTAAAATGTGTGATTGTGCTTTAAGGCTGTTCTTGTTGCAGCTGGATTGATAAGCAGGCCGTTTTATGATCGTGCCCTTAATGTTGTGTTGTTTTATTATAATCTTTCTTACTTACCTCAAAGGATTATGGTGAATGCTCTGTAATGGATTCAATAGAACAGTTTAAGATTCGCTGCTCACCCAACAGACATTGTGGTCAGAGGTAACTAAAGAGTTTATTGAATTAAAAACATATGGCATGCAATGGCAGAAGGTGCCATCCCTGCCCTTTACCTCCTCGCTGTCCAAACACGCCGGTCAACATTTTACTTGCACCTCCTCCAATATGGTTTACTGTATTCGCGACTCCCAATGTGGGTTTCTTCTACATCAGGGGGACTAACTGCAGACTAGGTGACCGCTTGGCGGACACCTTCGCTCAGTCCACAAACATGACCCTGGCCTTCCTGGCATTTGGCATTTCAACTCGCCATCTTGTTCCCATGCCCCCATGTCTGTCCTTCGAAATGCTCCAGTGAAACACACCACAATCTGGAGGAGCAGCACCACGTCTTCGGTTAGACACTTCACAGCCTTCTGGACTCAACATTGAGTTCATCAACTGTAGATTGTGACCTTACTGTGCAGGTTAGGTGGATTGGCCGTGCTAAACTGTCCCTTAGTGTCCAAAGACGTGCAGGTTAGGTGGATTGGCCATGTTAAATTGTCCCTTAGTGTCCAAAGATGTGTAGGTTAGGTGGATTGGCCATGTTAAATTGTCCCTTAGTGTCCAAAGATGCGCAGGTTAGGTGGATTAGCCATGCTAAATTGTCCCTTAGTGTCCAAAGATGTACAGGTTAGGTGGATTGGCCGTGCTAAACTGTCCCTTAGTGTCCAAATATGTGCAGGTTAGGTTCATTAGCCATGCCAAGTTGACCCTTAGTGTCCAAAGATGTGCAGGTTAGGTGGGGATAGGGTGGGTGAGTGGGACTAGGTTGGGTGCTCCTTCGGTGGCTCGGTGCCGGCTCAATGGGCTGAATGGCCTCCTTCAGCACTGTAGGGATTCAATGGTTCTATGAAATGCTCAAGAGAAACAATGAGGTGCATATCCCCCCCTTTTATACCCCACAAATCGATACATCGCTGCAATTAACAAATTGAGTGAGCTGTCGTTGCTTGAGCACAGGTTATAAAGTTACCAGCGTATCAATCACCCATCAGGTGTAGTCACATATTTAAGCTTTCAGCGGAAGACAAGAATGGGAATGCGTAAGGAACCAGGTCTGCCAGGAAATGGGAATCCCAGTAAAAGTTGCAGATAAATGTGGATTTAATGATGTGAAACTTGTGTATACATATCTTAAAAAAACATAAGGGATGCACTTAGCCTTCAGCCTTGTTGCTCGCGCTTTGAAGATAAGTTTATGGTTCGATTCTGATTTTGCCTTTTGAACTCTTTGTGCTAAAGTGCCTGAAGAAAGGGAAGGTTTACATTTCACAAGGAAGACGCAACACCATTTGACACACTCTCCCAAAAATAACAACACTTTCTCGCTTGTTGAAAGACCATTGTGGCTGGGAGCAATTATTTTCAGGGAGGCATTTTTTTTCCCATAATTGCCCCGTCTTCACCTTCAAGTCAATGGCGTAAGAGTGGTGATCGCGGGAATGCGTTGTCTTTCTCCCATTCCCGGGAAAATGGCGAAATCCAGAGCGAGAATTCTCACACGAGAACAAACACGAGAGCAAATTCCATACGGACAGTGACCCAGGGCCGGGATTGAACCTGGGACCTCAGCGCCGTGAGGCAGCAGTGCTAACCACTGCGCCACCATGCTGCAGAGTCCCTTTGCGACCCTTGACCTCAGGTTGGTGTGACCAGCAGCCACTGTCGGTGATGGTGAATAGCCACCTACAAGACCACCACTGGTGACCTCAACCACAGGGTCAACCAACCGAAGGTGGCCAGTTATGTGCCTACTGGTCACTTGTTTCCATCGGAGCCTCCCCCATGAAACTGAGGGGGGATCCCCACCGATTCTCAAACCGATAGACAAGACACCCATCAGCACGGCAAAATCCCACTCACCCTCTCGGTTTGTCCATGTATTGGTATGTATATCTCTGTATCTGTATGAACCTTTGAGGTAACCAGGAAAATAATGACTCATGAGTGGTGACTAAAGCCAAACTAAACATTGTACCATCAGAAGGCAGTATAGTGGGTGCAGAGAATTTACAAGTATGGTTCCGGGGGGGCGAGGAACTTCAATTAAACTGGAGAAGCGGTTCTGGTTAGAGAAGAGAAGATTAAGAGGAGATTTGACAGAGGTGTTCAAAATTATGGGAAGTCGAGGACAAATTGGGAGAAATTGCTCCTCCAGGCAAAAGTGTGAAGAATCAGAGGCCATCGACGATAACAAGAAAATCTTTCACACGCAGCCAGTGGTTAGGATCTGAAACGTGTTGCTTGGTGGAGGCAGGGTCAATAGAAGCTTTCAAAAGAGAATTGGACCAAGAAAATGGCAGGGCTACGGGGAATAGGGCTTAGGTGAGTTGTTCTTGCAGAGATCCAGCACAGATTCTTTGGGCCGAATGGTCACCTTCTGCGCTGTAACCTTACTATGATTCTGCTTCATAACTGTGCTTTGGGAAAACTCAAACCTATCAGTGCATTTCATCTCGTGAAAGTAACTATATTAGACAAGCTACTGTTACTCTTCCTAAAGAATCAAATGATGCTAGGTATGGGGATAAAAGATATTTGTATATTCAAAGCATTGGTTCCCAAAATAGTACTTGCTTCAGAAGCTTAACCTTGTGTATGCTTCACGTTATCTATTACCATTTCTACCTCATTGGTATGTATTGTACATGAAGTATTTATTTCATGTCTTTTGAATGTCAGTCTTCATCTGTACTGGTATGAGGGGCATAGACAGAGAGGATAGTCAGAGGCTTTTCCGCAGGGTAGAGGGGTCAATTACGAGGGGCATAGGTTTAAGGTGCGAGGGGCAAGGTTTAGAGGGGATGTACAAGGCAAGTTTTATACACAGAGGGTAGTGGGTGCCTGGAACTCGCTGAAGGAGGAGGGGGTGGAAGCAGGGACGATAGTGACGTTTAAGGGGCATTTTGACAAATACATGAATAGGATGGGAATAGAGGGATATGGACCCCGGAAGATTTTAGTTTAGACGGGCAGCATGGTCGGCGCAGGCTTGGAGGGCCGAAGGGCCTGTTCCTGTACTTTTCTTTGTTCTTTGTCTACCTCAAAACAAATGGTTGTATTTCAAAGCAGCATTACACAGTATTAAAAAGATTATGTGAATTGAAAATGGATCTGTCTTTTCTTTGAATTAATGTGCCCGGACTTGCGGCCTACCCAAAGGGAATCCCACACATGAGTTGGCGTCTAGTTTTGTGTGTCTGATGGGACCAGATGCCACCAGCTAGTTGGCATACACTCCTACAGCCTAAAACTGGCAAACTACCTGAGGATGCCCATTTGACATTCACACATCACCAGTTGGATTCATGTGAGGCCTTCTGGAGCTTAAAATCATAGTGGCCTCTTCGCCAATAGCTGGCAACCCGACCTTTCGGAAGTCAAAAATTACCTCAGTCGCTTTGGTGGGACGAAGTCATTCTTCATTCCTTACTGCTCCAGATTTCCTGAAGGATCAGCCGAGTCTCAAGATATTAGAAAAAAGGCGCAAAGTGAAGACCAAACTCTGGACTCTTTTTCAGGTAGAAATAAAATGAAAGGGATCAAACAGTTAATGGTCAACTGAACTGAAAGAAAAGCTGGACATACCTGAAGTGCGTAACAGGTAAGTAGCATTGTGTTAAATATATCCACTCCCTGTGATTGTTCTGCCGCATTGTCCCACATCAAATAACTAGGGGAAGTAACAAAAGCCCCACCTTAACCAAATGTGGGGGTAAATAAAAACAAATGAATGCCATGTACTTTGTTCTTAATGTTCTGCAATGGTTTGTGTCTATGAATCTCTCATGGGAAGCGGCAGCGCAGTGGCATTGTTGCGGGATTAGTGATCCAGAGACCTGGGGCAAGATCTGGGGACCCGGGTTCCAATCCCACCACGGCACATTATAGAATTAAAAGTCCAATGATGACTGTGAAACATTTGTTGTAAAAACCCATCTTGTTCACTAATGCCTTTGAAGGGAAGGAAATCTGCTGTCCTTACCTCGGTCTGTCCTAAATGTGACTCCACATCCACAGCAATGTGGTTGACTCTCAAAATGCCCTCTGAAATGGAGGGCAGTTAGTGATGGGCTCGCTGGGATTTTCCCAGTGCCACCTGCTCCTTTGGCATACCGGTTTCCTAGTAAGGGTACCTATCCAGTTTGGACATCCGATTGACTGTAAGCTTATAAGCCCCACAGAGGCAGACCGATATGTCCCGCTTCAGGACAGGGGCGACAGGCGCTGCCCATTTTGTGAATTGTACGTGTCTCACTATACCTAGTCTTTCCAGGTACCCAAGCTCAAACTCTATCTTATCAGACAGGGAATATAGAACCAGTCTTGCTGTAAAATATTTCGGCGTAGCACCAGGGTCGACATAAATTCTGGCTCTGGCTCCTTTTTAGTTTTCCAAGGTCCTCCTGGAAGCCTTCAGGGTATTTGCTGATGGCTACTCACAGTCCTGCCATGGCCAGCCTGACCACTTCGGGCCAGTTGAGCCTGATCGGCTGGAACCAATTTCTACCCATAAGACTTGGTCCCTCTCCCTGCACAAGTCAGGCTGATTGCTGTCTGTCGGTCACCGGGGTCCTGATGGTGACGTTAATCCGTAAAAGTTCCCCAGTGTAGGTGGCTAGTCTGGCCCGAGTGTCTTATCAACTGAAGGGTTGGATACCAGTTTGGGGGTGATCAAATGTCAGCTCTCCAATGGCGGAGATGCCAGCCCTGTGTTCACCTCTATTTCTAATAGATGCCCATTTACCAGCAGTTCTACCATTATTGGGGTGACCTTGCCCGTGATGTTATGGTTTAGTTGCATTGTCTTTGCTTCTGGGAGTGGGTATACCTGCATGGTTTAGGCCTATGTTGGCCTAGGCTTCTTCCTCAAGTAACACGTGTATTGCTTGTTCCTATAGCTTTTTTTAGCTGTGCCTTTTTATAGCCTGGCATCTGGAACCTTGCGGAGCGGGTTCCTGAGCATCCTTCCGGCTGCCATAATACTTTGTTGTCGAGGAACCTGAGCTGAGCTCCGATTTGGTGATGGGCGATTTACACAGCCATCTTCAGTTGAGGAATGGTCACTTCTGCACAGGGCCCCTCCCCCTAGCCGGGGGACATTGCTGTCTGAAGCCCCTTGTAGCCCCTCGCCCCTTTTTCTTCATTCTCCACAAATATCGCAATGGCTTTTGGTTAAAGATCCAAATTGGGCTCTGCCAGTAATATTTTTTGAGTTGTCATATTGTTTATTCCGCACACTAACCTGTCTCGCATGGTCAGGGCCGGGCCGAGTTTACAATGTTCTGCTAGTTGCTGCAATCGGGTCTGAAATGCAGGGACAGGTTCTCCTGGATTCTCCGTCGGCGGGAATCCTCCGCTTCGCCGGCAGCCCACTCACGCCCGCGGATTTCCCGACGCATGGGGGTGCCCACAATGGGAAACCCCATTGGCCGGCGGCAGGAACGGAGAATCCCGCTGCCGGGGGGGGCGCGCCGTGCCGGAAAACGGGTGCGGCGGGATGGAGAATCCCGCCCACAATGTTTTGACCTGAACTGCTTTCCGTGGTAGTGAATGGTAGGAACAGAGACTCGTCACTCTCTGAATTCTCCGGTCCTCTAGCCGCGTGTTTCTGGGAGGCGGCACACGGTTCGCTGGCGGCGGGAGTCTCCACACCCGCCGCTGTCAATGAGAATTCCCATTGAAGCCGTCCCACGTTGCCAGGAAACCCGTGGGCGGGGGTGCATTGCTGGTGGGAACAGAGAATCCCGCAGCCACTGAGGAGTGAAAACAAGTCTTTGCGAGCAGCCTTCAGAGCCATAAACGAGGGGCTAATCCGATAAGAGACAAAATGCCTCTCTTCGGTAAACCCAAACCCTCTTGACGCAAATGGAGAAGACTGGGCCCAATACAGGGGTGCTGGAGAATCCAGCCCCTTGTGTCTTCAAGGAGTTAGATATAGCTCGGGTAGAAAGGGGTCAAAGGATATGGCTCAGTGGTTAGCATTGGTGCTTTACAGCTCCAGGGTCCCAGGTTCAATTCCGGCCTTGGGTGACTGTCTGTGCAGAGTTTACACATTCTCCCCGTGTGTGCGTGGGTTTCCTCCGGGAGCTCCAGTTTCCTCCCACAGTCCAAAGATTAGGTGGATTGGCCATGTTAAATTGCCCCTTAGTGTCCAGGGATGTACAGGTTAGGTGGATTGGCCGTGTTCAATTGTCCCTTAGTGTCCAGAGATGTGCGGGTTAGGTGGATTGGCCATGTTAAATTGTCCCTTAGTGCCCAAAGATGTGCAGGTTAGGTGGATTGGCCATGTTAAATTGCCCCTTAGTGTCCAAAGATGTGCAGGTTAGGTGGATTGGCCATGCTAAATTGTCCCTTAGTGTCCAAAGATGTGCAGGTTAGGTGGATTGGCCGTGCTAAATTGTCCCTTAGTGTCCAAAGATGTACAGGTTAGGTGGATTGGCCATGCTAAATTGTCCCTTAGTGTCCAAAGATGTGCAGGTTAGGTGGATTGGCCATGCTAAATTGTCCCTTAGTGTCCAAAGATGTACAGGTTAGGTGGATTGGCCATGGTAAATTGTCCCTTAGTGTCCAAAGATGTACAGGTTAGGTGGATTGGCCATGGTAAATTGTCCCTTAGTGTCCAAAGATGTACAGGTTAGGTGGATTGGCCATGATAAATTGTCCCTTAGTGTCCAAAGATGTGCAGGTTAGGTGGATTGGCCATGCTAAATTGTCCCTTAGTGTCCAAAGATGTGCAGGTTAGGTGGATTGGCCATGATAAATTGTCCCTTAGTGTCCAAAGATGTGCAGGTTAGGTGAATTGGCCATGTTAAATTGTCCCTTAGTGTCCAAAAATGGGCGGGTTAGGTGGATTGGCCATGTTAAATTGCCCCTTCGTGTCCAAAGATGTGCAGGTTAGGTGGATTGGCCATGTTAAATTGCCCCTTCGTGTCCAAAAATGGGCGGGTTAGGTGGATTGGCCATGATAAATGGATTGCCTCAAAAAGGTTAGGTGGGGTTACGGGGATAGGGCAGGGGCTTGGGCCTCGGTGGGATGTTCCTTCGGAGAGTCGGTGCAGACGCGATGCACTGTCGGGATTCTATGAATATTTTCTAAACTTTGGGAAGACCAGTTTGGTCTGGGGGGCGGGGGGGACGGGGACACCAGAGGTAACGGTGCTGGAACAGGAAGAGAAGCCATTGCTGGTGATTCTCGGGCTACGATTAGATAGATCAGAATGGAAGCAGGTGGGAGCCGTCACACCCAGCTGGACGACAGTGGAGAGGGTGTTGGAGGAGGGTCGGGATGGGGGAGGGGGAGACACCAGATTTCTTGTTCGGTTTTCAGATCATTTCACCTCACTCTTGCTCAGCTATCCAAATACTGCAAGTGGGGAACATTTTGTATGCTTTGTCGCCGCCCAGTGGAATATCCATGCTATGACAATTGTTAAACTCGCTGAGTTTCAACATGCTATTTTTAAAAATAAATGTGAGAAATTAAGGAGTTGAAATTATGCAGTGTAGTTAAGCATGCATGAAAGTCCTTTCACCAATAATTTAATGAAGGCATTAACCAGTTGGATCTCTTTATTACGACAATGCTCAGCTTTATTCAAATATATTAACACATCATCAGCAAACCTCAAGTGCCCTAAATTCGTCCATTATTTTATTTTTGTGCCAGACAGTGGCTATGATAAACTAGGCAAAAGTTTTCTCTCCTGCACTACTTCCTGCTTTTTGTCCTTCAAAGTTTTTCTGAACACAAGTGCTTCCTGACCAGTCTGCTTGCAAAACAGAGGGCTGGCCCGAGCTGAGGCAAACAAAGCTATTTTCTCAGACCTGCAGGTGGTATTATCACTGGACTCCTAATCCAGAGGCCTTGGGTAATAGGACCTCGGCTCGAATCCCGAATCCCACCGCAGCAGATGGGTAAAATTTGAATTCAACAAAAACCTGTAATTCAATCGTGATGACTATTGTTGTAAAAACCCATCTAGTTCAGTAATGGCTCCAGATCTACAGCAAAGTGGGCAGCACGGTAGCACAGTAGTTAGCACTGTTGCCCCACAGCGCCAGGGTCCCGGGTTCGATTCCCGGCTTGGGTCACTGTCTGTGCGGAGTCTGCACGTTCTCCCCGTGTCTGCGTGGGTTTCCTCCGGGTGCTCCGGTTTCCTCCCACAAGTCCCGAAAGACGTGCTGTTAGGTGAATTGGACATTCTGAATTCTCCCTCTGTGACCCGAACAGGCGCCGGAATGTGGCGACTGGAGGATTTTCACAGTAAGTTTATTGCTAGTGGGGGAGGTGGGGGAGGGAGGGGGGGGGGGGGGGGGGGGGGGGGCGATGGTATAAGGGATTGGTTGTTCTTTGGGATGGTAGGTTTGGACTATTGTTAACTTTGTCTGCCTATGGATGTGAAGAGGTTATATTGGAAAATTTCTTCATAAAAATATATTTGTAAAAAAGAATGCAACAGGAAGCACAATGATAATGGCAGGAACGCTAGTAATAGAACTGAAATAAAGATTGCATCTCAAGAAATCCGAGTGGATGTGAAAAGGTCCTCAACCTGAAACGTTAACTCTGTCTCTCCTTCCACAGATGCAGCCAGGTCTGCTGAGTTTATACGTTTTCTGTTTTTATTTCAGAATCTTACTGTGTCACTAGATGGTGCTATTGCTACACTATGAAGTACAGGTGTTGTTTCCATAGTTCTTTTTGTGTGTCAATTAAATCGCTGAACTTCACAAAGGAGTTCCAGCTAGCTGTGCCATCTCCTACAGACCTATGTGCAGAAAGAACTTTTGAGTTTTGCTAAATATGAGACACGCTAAAAATGAGACACGCTGTCAAACGTTTTCATCTTGCACTCATCAGAACGGTTTTGCAAGAATACCAATTCTAACAGGAAGAACAACTCATACTGCAGGGGAAAAGGGAACTGATTGCTTCTGCAAGGGTTCAGGTTCCAGCTGCATCTAGCTTTGTTACGACTCGCCACGACTGGTGTGTGTCAAATCAGTCAGCTGTCCTGTAATGCACCACGCAGCAGGCCTGGGTTCGCAGGATCGGTATGTCCATCCCACTCCCTCTGAAACTGAGTTATCAGCTGTTCTGGACACAGAGATTCACTGCGTGACGGCCTTCCTGAAAGTGTGGAGCATCCTAGGTTGTGTTCCAACGCTGAAATGTGGGCTGGCACTGATGCCGTCTGATGATGGTGCCCTGGAGTGTCAAACTAGGCAACCCTCCCTGCACCCATCTTCTGTCCAGCACTCCATCAGCCTTCAAACAGGAGCGCAGCATTTGCGCCTCAAGAAGGGCTGGCAAATACTGCAAATCACATTTTGATTTGCATGTCCACGCATTGCGCCTTTTTCAATTTAACAAAAGCTTGGGGTACAGCCCTTCCCTGGTTCATTCCTCATGGCAATGTCTTGACCAATCAGAGTTGACCTGCCTGGTTTGAATTTGACCCAAAGCTTGGCAGTTAAGGTGTATTCTGGTGTATTCTCCATAGCAACGCCACGACCAATCAGAGTCCATGAGCCAAGCAATCAGTGCTCTTTCCCCTGCAGTGTAAAGTGTTCTTCCTGTTAGAATTGGTATTCTTCTTAAGGGCAGCACGGTGGTGCAGTGGGTTAGCCCTGCTACCTCACAGCGCCGAGGTCTCAGGTTCGATCCTGGCTCTGGCTCACTGTCCGTGTGGAGTTTGCACATTCTCCCCGTGTTTGCATGGGTTTCGCCCCCACAACCCCAAGATGTGCAGGGTAGGTGGATTGGCCCCGCTAAATTGCCCCTTAATTGGAAGAAATGAATTGGGTACTCTAAATGTATTTTAAAAAAAGAATTGGTATTCTTCCAAAACTGTTCTGATGAGTGCAAGATGAAAAACTTTGACAGCATGTCTCATTTTTAGCAAAACGCAAGTTCTGTACTATCATCTGACTGTTTTGATTTTGATCTTTTCTGTTATCTCTCTGTTTTTTTTGCTGTCCATTTTTTCTTTCCCTTTTCTCTACTTTCTCTCGTGATACTTCTCCTGTGTCCTCTTTTCCTGCTCTTTCTCACAGTCTCTTTTCTATTCCAGGGGAGGCGGTGGCGTAGTGGTATTGTCACTGGACTAGTAATCCAGAGACCAAGGTTCATGCTCTGGGAACCCAGGTTCAAATCCCACACCGGCAAATGGTGAAATTTGAATTCAATAAAAATCTGGAATTTAAGGTCTAATTTTTTTTCAAACACATTTTATTCAAACTTGTATCGAAGTAGGTTACAGCAAATAAACACCCCGGGAAACATTCATCCCAACAATCAACTATACAGTTTGTACAGATTTTTCTCCTTTTTCACCCCCCCCCACCCCCACCCCCACCCACCCCATCAGAACCTGGGCAGGGTGCACCACGCCTTCATCCTGGCACACTCATCGGTGCCAGAGACATTTGAGATGGTGCCCCGGTGAGGGGCTTGCTGCTGGGTGACAAGGGTTACCCACTGTGGCAGCGGCTGATGCCGCCTACCCGGAGGTCACAGACAAACATAGAAACCCGCTACAACAATGCCGATGCAGCAACCAAGGGCGTGGGCGAGCGGCGCATCGGCGTCCTGAAGGCATGCTTCAGTACAGCCCTGGCAGGGTCGCCCACATCGTGGTGGCCTGCTGCGCCCTCCACAACATGATGCAGCAGAGAGGAACGTGCTGACGGAGGGAGTTGGAGGTATGGCATGCCTCGTCAAATGAGGAGGATGCGGAGGAGGGCTAGGATGGCCAGGACATATTCTACTTTCTGCCCACATGACGCCTGCAAGCAAGCGGGGGTTGGGGTGGGGGAGGGGGATGGGGGGGCATGTGGCGTGAGACGGTGGGTCTCCCACTGGGTAGGCCCCGCCACTGCAAGAGCCCCATGCCTTCCAGCAGCCCCCGTGCCCCTGGTTGCCACCAACACCCCCATCGCACCCTCTGCCCCCTGCCCATCCCTCACATCCTGCGGACAGAGGGTCGATGCAGTTTGTGAACAGGTGTATTGGTGACAGTGCTGTGTACAGTAACCGTGCCCCAGCCCCTAACACTATCCCACCCGCGCCAACTTAACTGGTGTCAAACTTTTAACCTTACGTGCCCGAACACTCCTTCTAATAATATTTTAATAATAATCTTTATTAGTGTCACAAGTAGGCTTACATTAACACTGCAATGAAGTTACTGTGAAAAGCCCCTAGTCGCCACATTCCGGTGCCTGTTTGGGTCACAGAGGGAGAATTCAGAATGTCCAATTCACCTAACAGCACGTCTTTCGGGACTTGTGGGAGGAAACCAGAGCACCTGGAGGAAACCCACGCAGACACGGGGAGAACGTGCAGACTCCACACAGACAGTGACCCAAGCCGGGAATCCAACCTGGGACCCTGGTGCTGTGAGGCAGCAGTGCTAACCACTGTGCTATCTAGGTGGTCCCCCAGTGCTGTATCAAATGCTGCGTTTCCTGCCCCGTGACCTGGCTCCCTTTTGGTGGCCGTCCTCTGGAGCCACCGGGCCTGGATGGGCCCATGCAGTCCACTGGGTAACCCAGGTGGCACGGTGCCACCCTGTTCTTCCTGCTACGCATCGGATGCACCAGGGACAGGGGGGGCGGGGGGGCGGGGGGGTCCGAGATGCTGCTACGTTCCAGCACCTCCCCTGCGTGAGTCGCTGGTACAGCCCCCACCACCTCCTCCTCCCTCGGGGTGTTCAAAGGCGCACGGGCTACTCCATAGGATTGGGGGGGGGGCAGCCTCTGGCAATCCTGGAGACCCGCTGTTGTGTTGGCCAGGGTCTCCATGCTTGCGCCCACAGAGCACCTCTGGGACTGGGCCAGGTCACTCAGTAACTGGCTCAAGTCAGCCAGGGCCCTACCACTGCTCTCAACCCTCCCAGCCATGACCCATCGTGACTGGGCCACGTTCTGGAGCACTGCAGCAATGTGCATGTCTGCGACGTGGCCGCCCTGTCCTGGGCCTCAGCTGCCACCCGCACAGTGTGCCCCAGGCCTTCGACATCCTGACCCAAGCTGATACCGTCGGGTCCGAGGCCTCCACTGCGGCACCATCTGTTCAGTGTTGGCCTGGGTGGCACCGCCTCCTGCCCCTGCAGTCGATTCGACTCCTGCACCTGCGCATGTAGGCGCTGGATGGTTGCTGACACCCCCTCGTGCAGTCCCTGACTCTGTGACTGCACGTCCAGCGTTGATGGGCCTGCCCGTTCCAGAAGCCAGAGACCTGTCCAGACGACAGCTAGTTCCTGAGGTCGGCCTGCCCTCCGCTCCCGCGGGGGGGGGGGGGGGGTTCCTACCTCCACCTGCTGTACCACTGCATGTGTGTGGTGTAGACCAGATAGTGTCCCAAGAGCCTCTTCGCTAAAATTCCCCACCGAGGTGATAGTCTCTGGGAAGGTGGAGGGAGTCGGTGTCGTCCTCGGACGTGTGCTCCGGGGTGTTGCTGCTGGGGACGGGGTACACCGCACAGCCCCGCCCCATCGCTCGGCGAATGGCGGGGTTGCAATTGGGGGCAGGGACACCGGCCGCATCCTCTGGTGGTAACCCTGCGAGACACAATGCGAGACACATGGTTGTCCGTGGGTGGTGTTGGGGGAGGGAGGGGGGTGTGACTCACGTGCCATAGGGACATCGCAATGCATCAGGAGCACACCTGGCTGTACCGTGCTGACCTCCTCCTCGCCGACTACCCGCTCTGCCACCCTGCCACCCAGGTCCACCGGCCACTGCTACGCCAAGGTGAGGGGCCACAGGTCCGGTGGGACACCTCTGGTCTGTCCTCACTCCCGGCGGTTGTGGGGCGGCTTCTCCTTGGGAGACAGATAACGAACAGTGTGAGACACCCAGACATGGTCCCGCCCCTGGTGGCCTGTGTGCGCGGGGCCTCTTGCCATGGTGGGTAGTATGGGTGTTGGCATGTGGGGCAGAGTGTGAGGGGCTGCCGGCGGGTGGGCTCCGGTCGCCCTATGGGGTGGGGAGGTGGGGCTGTGTGTGGGTCTAGGGTGGTGCCAGGGGCACGGGGATAGTGGAGCACCATATCTGGCCTGGTGGACTGCCCATTCTGGCCCATCTCTGGCGTCTGGTGTGGGCCACATTTGGGTGGATTGGGGGGGGGGGGGTTGGGGGTGGTGCCAGAGGCACGGGGGTGGTGACTCACCGGGGCCGCCCTGAGGAGGTTGTGCAGTTTCTTCATGCACTGCTGCCCAGTCCTGGCAGTGGGGCCCACGGTACTCACGGCATCTGCCACCTGTGCCCAGGCCCGATTGACATCCGCAGGTGGCAGTCTCTTTCCCACCCGGGGAACAGGGTACCCCGCCTCTCCTCCACGGCATCCAGCAGGGTTTCGAGCTCTCCATCGGCGAACCTTGGGGCCGCTCTTAGATCATAAGACATAGGAGCAGAATTAGGCCACTCGGCCCATCGAGTCTGCTCTGCCATTCAATCATGGCTGATATATTTCTCATCCCCATTCTCCTGCCTTCTCCCCATAACCCCTGATCCCCTTATTGATCAAGAACCTATCTGTCTCTGCCTTAAAGACACTCAGTGAATTGGCCTCCACAGCCTTCTGCGGCAAAGAGTTCCACAGATTCACCACCCTCTGGCTGAAGAAATTCCTCATCTCTGTTTTAAAGGATCGTCCCTTTAGTCTGAGATGCTGTCCTCTGGTTCTAGTTTTTCCTACAAGTGGAAACATCCTCTCCACGTCCACTCTACCCAGGCCTCGCAGTATCCTTTAAGTTTCAATAAGATCCCCCTAATCCTTCTAAACTCCAACAAGTACAGTCCCAGAGTCCTCAACCATTCCTCATACGACAAGCTCTTCATTCCAGGGATCATTCTTGTGAACCTCCTCTGGATCCTTTCCAAGGCCCCAGCACATCCTTCCTTAGATACAGGGCCCAAAACTGCTCACAATACTCCAAATGGGGTCTGACCAGAGCCTTATAGAGCCTCAGAAGTACATCCCTGGTCTTGTATTCTAGCCCTCTCGACATGAAAGCCAACACTCCATTTGCCTTCCTAACTGCCGACTGAACCTGCACATTAACCTTAAGAGAATCGTGAACAAGGACTCCCAAGTCTTCTGATTTCCTAAGCATTTCCCCATTTAGAAAATAGTCTATGCCTCCATTCCTCCTTCCAAAGTGCACAACCTCACACTATTCCATCTGCCATTTCGTTGCCCCCTCTCCTAGCCTGTCCAAGTCCTTCTATAGCCCCCTTCTGCTTCCTCAGTACTACCTGTCCCTCCACAGATCTTTGTATTATCTGCAAACTTAGCAACAGTGCCTTCAGTTCCTTCTTCCAGATCATTAATGTATATTGTGAAAAGCTATGGTCCCAGCACAGACCTCTGAGGCACACCACTAGTCACCGGCTGCCATCTTGAAAAAGACCCCTTTATCCCCACTATCTGCATTCTGCCAGTCAGCCAATCCTCTATCCATTCCAGGATCTTACCCTGGACACCAGGGCCGTCTCCAATGTGGCACCTTGTCAAAGGCCTTCTGAAAATCTATATAGATCACGTCCACTGGTTCTCCTTCCCAGTTCTACAGTGCTTGTTAGGGAGGGAGTTCCAGGATTTTGACCCAGGGACATTGAAGGAACGGCCAATATATTTCCAAGTCAGTGAGTGACTTGTGGTAAAAAACTATCACCTCCAATGTTGCGGCTTCTGTCCTTTACCAGTGGTCAATTACTGGAGGGATGTAATGTCCAAGATCCCATCTTTGCTTCTGAACTTGACTATTCCAATGCTCTCCTGACCGACCTCTCACCTCCCTCTCACCAAGGCTCTGCTGCTCATGTCCTGACAAGTGCTGAGTCCGGTTCCCCTACCACCCCTGTGCTTCCTGGTTTGACAATGCCTCGATTTCTCATTCTCATGCCTTCAAATCCTTCCCAAGACCACGTCCCTCCCTAACCTGCTCCAGATTCGTAACCCTCCAAGATCTTTGTATGCCTCGAATTCTGGCCACTTTTGTATCCCCAATTTTCATCGATCCACCATTGAAGTTTGTGCCTTCAGCTGCCTGCGATTCTGGAATTCCCTTCCTCAACCTCTCCGCTCCCTCTCTCCTCACTTTAAGACGCTCCCGAAAACTGAAAACAAATTTAGAGTACCAAATTATTTTTTTCCAATTAAGGGGCAATTTAGTGTGGCCAATCCACCTACCCTGCACATCTTTGGGTTGTGGGTGCGAAACCCACGCAGACACGGGGAGAATGTGCAAACTCAACACGGGCAGTGACCCAGAGCCGGGATTCGAACCCGAGTCCTCAGCGCCGTGAGGCAGCAGTCTTCTTATGCGACTTGGGGTTAATTTGTCCGCTGAAGTACCTCCTTTTTTACTACATTCAAGCTGCCATGTTGATGCCCGTTGGGGCTGGTAAATTGCCACTGTGCATCCTGTAGATCTAAGTGTCAATGTGCATTGTGCTGTGCTATGCCAAGGATTTGCCTGTGTTCTGGAAGCAAATTATGCTCCCGAGAGCCAATGGGATTTGGCTTCGCGCTGAGAATCCTTCCCGAAATGTGATGGGAATTTTGAGATGGTGGGATTTGATTTAGATATGTGATTACTTTCTGTTGGCAGAATAACGGTTGATTAATATTGAATGGCTTCCTGATTTATCCATGAATAATTGAATTATATGCTTATTCTGGGAATCAAGGTGATTGAATGATGATTCTGTAAATTTGTTCTTTTTTGACCTGTGGTAAACAGATAATAGAACTCACTTACATTTATTGACCTGCCGGAATATCTTCCCTCGCCCAAGTGGCAGTAACGATGGCTGTAGGATGCATTGGGGTGATGGTGCCGTGGTGGTATGTCACTGGTCCTGTAATCCAGAAGCCCAGGGTAACAATCTGGGGAATGAGTTCAAATCTCACCAGTTACTGGTGGAGTTTAAATTCAATTAACTAAGGTTTCTGGAATGTGAAGCCATGATTGCCACTGGCCATCAAAACCCATCTCGTTCATTCAAGGAAAGCAAAACCTGCCATCAGAGCTAACAATTTGTCCCCCCCCCCCCCCCCCTCCGTTTCTCACATGTGAGGATTGCAATTCGTGATCCGCCTGGCCCCCATCGAGATGCAAATTTAGTGCTGCCTCCTCGTGTCATCAAATCAGAATGAATCATAGCTGTGCAGATGGAGGCCATTCAGCCCAGAGTCTACACCGGCTCCGGAAGGGAGCACCCTACCCAAGCCCACCCTATCCCAGCAACCCCACCTACTTTTGGACACGACGGGGCAACTTAAGAGTGACCATTCCACCTAACCTGCACATCTTTGGACTGTGGAAGGAAACCGGAGCACCCGGAGGAAACCCACGCAGACACGGGGAGAATGTGCAGACTCCGCGCAGACAGTGACCCAAGCTGGGATCGAACCTGGTTCCTTGGCGGTGTGAAGCAACTGTGTTGTTAACCACTGTGTTGCCGTGCCGCCGAGAATGGCCTGCACTGTGGGCTGCCTGTGCATGCCTTAGGGGAGCGAACAGTGTAGGAGGCTAGCCTCCAGCTCTGAAAGGGAGTCTGACAGTCTTCACTTTGCTGATTGCTCTGGGCAGCGCATTCCCCATTTTACATCATGGGATGTGGGCGTGACTGGCTGGGCCAGCTTTTGTTGCCCATCCCTAATTGCCCTCGATGGGCATTTCAGAGGTCAGTCAACTGTTGTGGAGGTCCAGAGTCACATGTCGATGGGACCATGTGACGATGGCAGACTTCCTTTCCTCATGGGAGGGCCATGAACCACATGGGTTTTCAGCCCCTGGCAGGGAAAGGCACCCCCCACCCTCCCCAACCACCCCCACTCTATCATGGGCCTGGCCCCCACATGGCTGACCCTTGGTAGTGCCAATCCAGTACCTGGGCACCCTGGCAGCCGGAGATTTCCAGGGTACTGCCCTGCCGGGTCCCTGACCCCCTGGGGAGGGGGGCCTCCAAGACCACCCAGAGTGGCCATCACGCTTGGTTTCCGCTTGTGACGACCAGCACTAATTGCCGCCGAAGTGAGGAGGTGACTCCCAGCATCGGGAAACTACAGCCTCAGCTAAGCCGCAGGTCGAGTGAAGAGGCCAATTTGGGGCTGTCCCACGATGCACCCAGATCGGCATCAGATGTAACGCGGTGGTAGAATTGCACCTATCACGTTCCCGTCAGGACTGAATAGTGTGCGATTTGTGTTCCCATTGGGGGCGCTATTCGGTAAGCAGGTCAGGACATGCCAATGGGCCAGCACTCGGCCAGCGTGATTTCAGAGAGACACCCCCCCCCCCCCCCCCAAAGACCCAGGACCCACAGTTCTTCCTCAGTGTAGGCCGCAGACTCAAGCCTGCCCTCCTGAACACGGCCTTGGAGATGGTGGCCAAGGCAGTCAGTTTTACCAGGAGGAGGCAGCTGGTGATCTGGAGGGGTGGGGGTCACTGGTGAGGCCTCGGCCCTGAGAGGGGCAGAGAACCAGGGAGGGTTCCGAAGGCCACAGTGCAGGTGTCCTCTGGTTGGGGTGAGTTCTACTGATCCTCTGCTTCCTCTGCAGTGGGGCAGCGCTTCTGAGGAGCGCCAACACCTGGTGGGACCCTGATTGAGCTTGGCCACACCCATCCCCTTCATGATACAGCTGGGGTATGAGGGTGGCCCGAGGGGCGGCCTGGGTGGGCTTCCAGATGACCAGAGGCTCTCTGAGCATTTACAGGACACAGTGAGCAGTCAGCAGTGTGAGCAGCCAGGAGCCTGTCAGTAGCACCAACGGAGTGGCTTTAAATCCACAGACTGCAGCAATGGGGTCTGAGCCAGGCCACCCCAATCCCGAGGGAGACACCCAGAGACCATGGACTTGGCACCAAGTCACTACCCCCTACTGCCCCCAGCCCGGGCAGCCATACCCCAGCAAATATGACAATTGAGGCTTTTTAAGTTTCTGAAGCCTCCCGCTCCCCCTTCGCAGGCATGTCACCCTGGCCCCGCTTGCCCATACTTGCACTAATTCACGCCCGCGAGGCTTCTGCCAAAGTGGGGGTAGAGCATCGTGAAAGGCTGGGGCATGAAGAATCCAAACTGCTAATAATATTGAAATCCATGCAAATGACGGTTTTGCATGAATCGGCCGGCGCGGGGCGCAATCTTCGATATTGCCACCCGCAAGGGACCGGAGCATGGCGTTGGAATGGGCACCTGGCGGAAAAAATTTCCCCCTCCATTTTGCGCATTTCTCCGCTCGATCGCAGCTCTAAACACTCGGCATCGCGAAGCGGTAAATCCAGTCCATCGTCGCTCCACGTTCTGCCTCACAAAATGCGCCACCACACACTGCTCTGCATCAAATTACAACTGCCACCTCTCTGTGAATTGGACATTCTGAATTCGCCCTCCGTGGAGGGGGCGAGATGCTGAGCAGTTTTAAAATAAATGTTACTGTTTTGCAGAAAGTTTTTTTTGCAAGTCAAACAAATTCTTTGTGGTGTGCTGAATTGGAGCGCGATTGCGTGGGGGTAGGAAGCAATAACATTCTTGATGTAGCGGAGCAGTCTATCTCCCCGCCGGGAGAGATTGTGGTAAATTCTCATGGAAGGACACTTTGGAATCGACACTGGGACAGACTTCCATGTTAAAAGACACTATGTAAATGTGCAAACGGCTTCATCAGAATGCGGGCATGAATGATAACACAGAGGCAGCAGGCAAGGTCAGGAAGCGGTGTTGGAAATGGATGTCATTACATATTTAATAAATTGTCTCACAAGATCAGAGGTTTCAAACGCTTTTATTGTCTTGCATGAGAATTAAGGAAGCATACGATAAACTAACAATTACACACATGCAATGATAATCAGGATTAATAATTTTTACATAGATACCCAGATTCACACCAACATACCATGTACAAGAGGATTCACATGTTACAGGACTCAATGGGGTGATCAAGTCACTTGGAATTTTCTGAAGGGCGGGATTCTCCAGGCCCCCTAGCTGCATGTTTCCCGGTGGCACGGTGTTTGCTAGCGGCAGGGGCTTCCACTCCCGCCGCTCGTCAATGGGATTTCCCATTGAAGCCACCTTGCCCCACGCCGCCGGGAAACCCATGGGCGGGGGTACCAGCAGGGCCAGAGAATGCCGCTGCCAGCGAATGGCTGGAGAACTCCCGCTAAAGTATCTATTCGAACACTACACTTCAACTTCTCTTTCCCTCTCGTTACTTGAGAAACTGCCACTTTCTACTCAAACGCCCAAATTTGACAAGTCCGGAATCGATCACGACATCCTTGAGCAGTTCATCTCCTCATGGGAGGCTGGGACACCGGAAGCTTGCAGCCGAAGACTCATCAGCTGCAGCTGGTGAGAGAGACTTTTCCAGCCTTTTTCTTTGCTCATGTGATGGTATACCTAATTGGCCTTGTTCAGGAGGGCATTTAAGAGTCAACCACATTGATGTGGGTCTGGAGTTGGGCCAGTGGTAAATTTCCTTCCCCAAAGAGCATTAGTGAACCAGATGGGTTTTGGTTTCGTCTTTTTTTTAAAAAAAAAATTGAGGTCTTTCTTGAATTCAAATTTTATCATCTGCCATGGCGGGAATTGAACATTACCCTGGGTCTCTGGATTACTAGACCAGTGAAAACACCTCGACACCACCACCTCCCCTTACAGAAAGGGCCTAAAAACTAAAGTTAACATGACAGATTGGACAATATTCATGGAGGGGTGAAGCTGGGTGCCCTCAGTGCTCATGTGGACCCTGATGACATGTCTTCAGTTGACGCTGCTGGGTGTAGCATGCACCCGAGGAAGTAATGGGGGCTAAGTATAAATCTCACAGGGGCTCCCAAGGTGCAGGGGGAGGACGAGAAGCCATTTCTCCAGACGCGCTCGCTCGGAGCGGATTGGAAAACGGGAAAACTGCACTGGAGGAGCCGTGGCGGAGGCTGGAGGCAGGTCTGGGGAGAGAAATGCACCATAATCGCAGTGACGGAGGCTCCAGTTTTGAGTCAGGTCAAGCCGACTAGCTTCTGACTTTGTTTCGGAAAGGAAATCATTTCCATGTTGTAAACGTGGAAAAATGGTGCCGATCCATTAAACAAGGTCTCAAAATATTGTTGAAAAGAGGGATATATTGCTGAAGCTTTTCCTGAGCAGGACAAATGCAAGAATGCCAAATTTCAAACTCCAACAACAATTTATACTGCAAGGGAAAAGGGTGGTGATGAGCTGGCATATTGCGTGATTTGCCCAGACATTGCATGGAGAAAGTAATCAGGAGCTATACGTTCGCCAAGCTCCCAGCTTTTAAAAAAAGGCACAAGGCTGGGGACATAATCTTTTGTTTGTTACAGAGAACAGGTCCCATATTCTGTACTAAATAAAGGCCAGGGGTTTGTATCCTCACTCTGGTATTTCTCCCACTGGTAGATGCAGTTGGCCATATGAATTTGGTTTATTTTAGCAGGATCATAATGTCTGACTGGAGGGATCATAGAACTGTACAGCACAGTACAGGCCCTTCGGCCCACAATGTTGTGCCCAACTAGTCTGCAACTAAGATCAAATCAACCTACTCCCAATCATTCTAGTGCACTCCATATGCCTATCCAATAACCGCTTGAAAGTTCCTAAAGTGTCCGACTCCACTACCATAGCTGGGAATGCCCCAACCACTCGGAGTTGAGAACCTACCTCTGACATCCCTCCTATATCTCCCACCCTGAACCTTATAGTTATGCCCCCTTGTAACAGCTACATCCACCTGAGGAAAAAGTCGCTGAACGTCCACTCTATCCCTCTCATCATCTTATACACCTCAATTAAGTCAACTCTCATCCTCCTCTGCTCCAATGAGAAAAGCCTTAGCTCCCTCAACCTTTCCTCATAAGACCTACCCTGCAAACCAGGCAGCATCCTGGTAAATCTCCTCTGCACCCTTTCCAATGCTTCCACATCCTTCCTATAATGAGGTGACCAGAACTGCACACAATACTTTGTTCAGGCTCAATAACCAGTCCCCATTTCCAGATATTCTTCTGCCAAGTGTTAATATTCATATTTCTGAAACGAGAACGTCAATCGGAAGAAATAAGGGCTTGGGAGTGCGTTAGTATGGAAATTAATACCACCGCACATCGTGGACCCTCTTTTAATATATTCAAACCAGAGTGTAGCATTTGCGAAGCAGGTCATTCGAAATAAGAGAATTGACTGCTTTTTTTTTTCAAAAAAGAATATTTCACTCCGCACTCATCTCTAAAAATCAAATGCCAAAATGGATCCTGGAATCATAGAATCCCTACAGTGCAGAAGGAGACCATTTGGCAGATCGAGTCTGCACCAAGCCTCTGAAAGAGCACTCTACTTCGGTCCAAACCTTGGCCTATTCCTGTAGTCCCACCTAATCTTTGGACACTAAGGGACAATTTAGCAGGGACAATTTAGCATGACCAATCCACCTAACCGGCATATCTTTGGACTGTGGGAGGAAACCGGAGCACCCGGGAGGAAACCCACGCACACACGGGGAGAACGTGCAGACTCCGCACAGGCCATAATTGAACCAGAGTCCCTGGTGCTGTGAGGCAGCAGTGCTAACCACTGGGCTGCTTGTTCTGAAATTTTGACTGATTAGGTTTGTTGATAGAAGCAGATAGAAAGTTTTCTGTAGGTGTTACAGTGGATTAAAAAGGCACATTTAAAGCACTCATCTTCAAATGACTAGCAACTAAAATTATTTGACAGATAGGATTATTGCAATACTTGCAGCTAAATCGTAGAGAAGTGGATACACAGGGTGGCGCTCACAGGATCTTATTTGACTCCGTAGCCGACGATTTGATGTTTGATCAAACTCATCAAGGGCGTAACAATGTGCTTGACATTCAGCTTGGAGAAGTTGGCTTTCTCGAGCTTTGCCCGAGTGTCCCTGGTCAGGTAGCATCCGTCGCCAAAGTAACGCCATGCCGGCTGGATCACATGTTGAATGAAGTGCAGCCATGTCTTGTTGTCCGCAGCCACGTGCTCAATGAAGAAAAACGCCCCGCCCTGCAGAAACAAAGCTTCTCATCAACCCGCTGAAGCAGGCAAGCTGAGCGGTGACAAGCACCAATCCCACAGGCCAATCAATTTCCACAAAACAAGACTTCGGAGAAAGGCGGACTTAATGATTTTAATTAACGGATCCCTCATGGCCGTTGCTCGATAAATTAGATATCACCCTGTTCTAGAAGGATTAGGAGTGTGGCACCATTTAATGCAAACTGTATCAATCTGCTCAACCAGAGCAGTTTTTCTTTAAGGCTGCAGAGGCAAATTGTTATGTGGTTATTCAGTTTAATTGCGGAAGCAACTTTCAGGTTATTATTCCTCTTAGTTTTAGCGCCATTGTGCTTCGAAGGCTGCAAGCCATTCTTGAAATCAATGCACAGGTGAGTTAAAGGTAGGCAAAGCTCAGAAGTGTTGACAGGGGATAGGTAGGAAGCATGCTTGCTGACAAGAAATTGGCCCACTTAACTACCAGCATCTCTCCCTACACAGGCTTATATTATATTTGCATTGGTTGCTGAAATATCTTTTTCACTGGCCTAGAGAGAGAGAGAGACATACTTTTGTCATGCTCAACTACATATGAAGCACTGACTATCTTGAAAGTTAGCTAACCTTGCATTTTAATTTAGCTGCCGTGTCATTTGAAAACAATTGCTGCTTTGCATTGCGCACGCAACAACAGTGGCAGCTAGCTTTAGTATAGCACAGTCTTAAATAATTAAGTATACATTAGCGCTGGCTAAAGTCAGCCCCAGATCACAGCGGTGATGCCAGGCCTGAAACGGTTCATGGCTGAGGTTTTCGTGGTTAGAATTTTGCTTACTATCTTCCAAATCAGTTCTGGAATTCTCTGGTTGCCATGGTTTTCCCCCCCCCCCCCCCCCCAAAATGGTGGCTACATTGAATGGACCCCTTGAGAGTGGTTGCGTTGCTGACTAAGCCCAGATACAATTATGACAGGAACAGATTCAGCAAATGTGCACTTTCAGGAGCCGATGAGCGCAAATTAGCAAACAATTGAAAAAAAAAAATAAAGCAGACTATCCATTTTCATCTCTTGTTCAGTCCGGCATCTCTTACCCATGAATCCAAGGGTACTGGATGCAAGCCCCACTCCAGGGTGTCAGTGCACAAGCCAGGCTGACATTGTAAATGCCCTTCAGACACTGGGGCCAATTATATGCCTGTTTAGCTGATTTAGGGCAATATAAACATCCCGTAACATTTCAGGGAAGAGCAAAACGTTCATCCAATGCCTTGGCCAATATTCTTCCCTGAACCATTACCATCAACAACAAAAAAAATTGCTCAATAATTGATGGAACCATCAATTCACCAGACACGTGTTTCCGATACGAGTCTAGGCTTTAATCGACTTACTACAGAGCCAGCCTGTTAACCGTTGATGAACTCTCAGTAAACTGCAGGCTGACTCTGGAGAAGGGTATTTATACAGCAGCACAAGGGGGAGGAGTCATGGGCGGAACCAAGGGTGGAGCCCTGTACAAGCTCCTGAGCATTCCCAGAGCTACTCCCCCTAGTGGTCGGATAACGCTACTGCGCTTACAAAGACAGTGTGAATTATCATATTACATTCACCACAATATTCTCATTACTCTTTGCAGAATCATACTGTGCACAAAATGACTGCTTCATTTGCACAACAGTCATAACATTTCAATGTAATTCAGAGTAGTACAGTGGTTAGCATGCTGCCTCTCACAGCGCCAGGGACCCAGGTTCGATTCCCGGCTTGGGTCACTGTCTGTGCAGAGCCTTCACGTTCTCCCAGTGTCTGCGTGGGTTTCCTCCGGTTTCCTCCCTGTAATAATTTCAAAGTTTGCAGATGATACCAAATCAGGTGGGAGGGTGAATTGTGACGAGGATGCAGGGATCCTACAGCAAGATCTGGACAGGTTGGGCGAGTGGGCAAATCAATGGCAGATGCAGTATTATTTGGGTGAGTGTGAGGTTATTCATTTTGGAAGCAAAAACAGGAAGGCAGATTACTACCTGAATGGTTGTAAATTGGGAGAGGGGAGTGTGCAGCGGGACCTGGGTGTCCTTGTGTACCATTCGCTGAAGGTAAGCATGCAGGTGCAGCAGGCAGTAAAGAAGGCTAATGGTATGTTGGCCTTCATTGCGAGAGGTTTTGAGTATAGAAGCAGGGATGTGTTGCTGCAATAGTACAGGGCCTTGGTGAGGCCACACCTGGAGTATTGTGTGCAGTTTTGGTCTCCTTCTCTGAGGAAGGATGTTCTTGCTCTCGAGGGAGTTCAGCGAAGGTTTACCAGACTGATTCCAGGGATGGCGGGACTGTCATATGAGGAGAGATTGACTAGGTTGGGATTGTTCTCGCTGGAGTTCAGAAAAACGAGGAGGGATCTCATAGAGACTTATAAAATTCTAACAGGACTAGACAGGGTAGATGCAGGGAAGATGTTATCAATGATAGGTGTGTCCAGAACCAGGGTTCACAGCCTGAGGATTCAGGGTAAACCATTTCGGACAGAGATAAGGAGACATTTCTTCACCCAGAGAGTGGCCAGCCTGTGGAATTCATTACCACAGGAAGTAGTTGTTGCTAAAACTTTGAATATATTCAAGAGGCGGCTGGATATAGCACTTGGGGAGAATGGGATCAAAGGCTATGGGGAGAAAGCAGGATTAGGCTATTGAGTTGGATGATCAGCCATGATCGTGATGAATGGCAGAGCAGGCTCGAAGGGCCAAAAGGCCTCCTGCTCCTATCTTCTATGTATGTATTTATGACTTAGACCCTGATTAGTGGGCCAATTCTTTGTATGTAAATAAGTAAATACATAAATAAATAAATAATCTTTATTGCCACAAGTCGGCTTACATTAACACTGCAATGAAGTTACTGTGAAAATCCCCTCGTCGCCACATTCTGGCACCTGTTCAGGTACACAGAGGGAGAATTCAGAATTCGCAGCTGGTATGGGAATTGAACGCACGCTGCTGGCCTTGTTCTGCATCACAAACCGGCTGTCTAGCCCACTGAGCTAAATATAACAGGGAGTGTCAGACCCTCTGCACTCCCAGTATAGACAGCAAGCTGAATGCACATGGTCGTACTGCAGTTGGTTTTGTTAATAAAAGGGATTCTGGTGAAGCGACATCTGCCTCTGTGGATTTATTATATTCCCCACATTCCAAACATGTGCAGGATAGCTGGGTTTATGGGGATTGAGCAGGGGCGGTCCGAGGTAGGCTGCTGTTTCGGAGGGTCGGTGCAGACTCGTTGGGCCGAATGGCCTCCTTCTGCTCTGCAGGGATTCTGTGACATTATGTGAACTACTTTGATTTCTTACAAGACCCATGGTTGTGAACCCAATCCTTTTCTCTACAACTTGGTCAAGTGGCAGCCTTCTGTCCTGATACCGGGCCTCCGCTAATTGTGTTCGCTGCAGGATGCAGGAGTGTTAACCTGATCCATTGCCACCCTCGGGGCCCGACTGGGTGGGAACAGGTGGAAAAATCCAAGTGATTGTACTCGGGCATGTCTCGACATGCCAGTTATCATTGCAGGACCTAACAAGCATTTTATGCAGAATGTGTTTGTTGGATTGAATCGTATCCTTTCCACTCTAATCTTGCAATTAAGGGGGAGGTAAACGGAGGAAAAACAATCTCACTCCTTCATTGTCAATTGTTTCTCTACTCCTGAAGGTATTACTAAAATATGGCTAAGTAATTAGCTGCCCAGTGCAAGGCTTGGAGAAGCCATGCATCTTATGCGCGTGGAAAAAATAGGAACAACTTGGGCTGAATTCTCCGTCTCTCACCCTCAACAGCTAGAATTGCGGTCAGTGGGGGGAATAGCAGGTAATGCAAAATCGCAGTTTGCGCCCGGTGCCCATTCCAATGCCATGCTCCGGTGACACGCTGGTGGCGTTCGCGAGGTTTGCGCCCCGCGCCGGGAAGTCCGTGCAAAACCATCATTTGCATGGATTTCAATGTCATTAGCGTGTTGGACACAAGTTTGGTCCACCCCTCCACGGTGCTCCACCCCTCTCAACCAGGAGTCGCAAAGCGTGAATTGGTGCAAGTATTTGCAAGCAGGGCCTGTATGCCTTGGCTGTGGAGGGGGAGCGAGAGGGTAAAAATAAACTCAAAAACTGTCAGGTTTGCTGGGGTATGGCTGCCCGGGCTGGGGGCAGTAGGAGGTAGTGACTTGGTGCCAGTCCATGGTCTCTGGGTGTCTCCCTCGGGATCGGGGTGGCCTGGCTCAGACCCCATTGCTGCAGTCTGTGGATTTAAAGCCACCCCTAAGGTGCTACTGACAGGCCTTTGGCTGCTCACACTGCTGACTGTGTCCTGTAAATGCTCAGAGAGCCTCTGGTCATCTGGAAGCCCACCCAGGCCGCCCCTCTGGCCACCCTCATACCCCAGCTGTATCATCAAGGGGATGGGTGTGGCCAAGCTCAATCAGGGACCCACCAGGTGTTGGCACTCCTCAGAATAATAGAATACAAGTGCAGAAGGAGGCCATTCAGCCCATCGGAAAGAGCACCATGCCTCCACCCTATCACCATAACCCAGTACTCCCATCTAACCTTTTGGACAGGAAGGTACAATTTAGCATGGCCAATCCACCCAACCTGCACCTCTTTGTACTGTGGGAGGAAACCGGAGCACCCGGAGGAAACCCACGCAGACACGGGGAGAACGTGCAGACTCTGCACAGACAGTGACCAGAGGCCAGAATTGAACTAGAGTCCCTGGAGCTGTGAGGCAGCAGTGCTAACCACTGTGCCACCCAAGACGTGCTGCCCCACTGCAGAGGAAGCAGGGGATTAGCAGAGCTCACCCCAAACGAAGAGCACCTGCACCATGGCATTTGGAACCCTCCCTGGCATACTATCCCTCAGGATGATGAGCGGTCTCCTCTTGGTAAGGTTGGCAGCACCTACAGTGCTGTTCAGGAGGACGGGGTTAAGTCAGCGGCCCACCCTGGGGAATAGGGTGTCCCTCCTCTCCTTACTGGCATGAGCGGTGGTTCCACCGAGCCCAACCTCAGGGGTCAGGCCTTCTGTGAGCCATCTTGGTGGCTGGAATGAGTGTGTGCGGCGAGTGGAGCACTTACAAGCAGCTTTAGTTTGTCAAGCTCTTCAGCTCGAATTCCAGCCCCAGCGGATTCACCTCCAACGGGATTGGAAATTGCTTCCAATTCTCACTGGCAGAGGGCTGGCCCATTTACATGTCCGAGTCTCGGAACAAACAACACTCCCAATGGGAATGTGAACTGCACGCACTTCTGGTGGGAGCACCCAAGTCAACAAAATGGAAGGATCGGAAGACCATGAGAAATAGAAGGTCATTCAGCAGCGCCCCCAACCCCCACCAAGCCTGTTCCACCATTTAATAAGATTATGGCCGGAATTCTCCGGCCATTGCGATTCATTTTTCCTGCCGGCAGCGCACCCCACCCAAGGATTTCCTGGCGGTGTGGGGTGTCTTCAATGGGAAATCCCATTGCCAAGCGGGGCAGGAAGACAGAATCCCACCGCCAACGAACAGCGCGCCGCCAAGAAGCACGCGGCTGGGGGACGGGGAAATCCCGCCCCATGGCTGATCGAACATTCACTAAATCCACTTTCCTGCCTTCTCTCCATAACCTTTCATTCCCCGACTGATTAAAACCGATCGATCTCGGCCTTGAAGATGTTCAAGGACCCAGCCTCCATAGCTTCCCGAGGTAAAGGATTCCGAAGATTCTCCACTCTTCAGGAGGAGAAATTCTTCCTCAAATCCATCTTAAATGAGCTCCCCCCTTATTCCAAGATTGAGATGTGCCCTCTGGCCCTACACTCTCCCATGAGTGGAAACATCCTCCCAACATTCACCGTGAGGGGCCTCACGGTAGCATGGTGGTTAGCATCAATGCTTCACAGCTCCAGGGTCCCAGGTTCGATTCCCGGCTGGGTCACTGTCTGTGTGGAGTCTGCACGTCCTCCCCCTGTGTGCGTGGGTTTCCTCCGGGTGCTCCGGTTTCCTCCCACAGTCCAAAGATGTGCGGGTTAGGTGGATTGGCCATGCTAAATTGCCCGTAGTGTAAGGTTAATGGGGGGATTGTTGGGTTACGGGTATACGGTTTACGTGGGTTTAAGTAGGGTGATCATTGCTCGGCACAACATCGAGGGCCGAAGGGCCTGTTCTGTGCTGTACTGTTCTATGTTCTAACCCTCTAAGAATCTAATAATAATCTTTATTAGTGTCACAAGTAGGCTTACATTAACACTGCAATGAAGTTACTGTGAAAAGCCCCTAGTCGCCACACTCCGGCGCCTGTTCGGGTCACAGAGGGAGAATTCAGAATGTCCAATTCACCCAACAGCACGTCTTTCGGGACTTGTGGGGGGAAACCGGAGCACCCGGAGGAAACCCACGCAGACACTATGCTTCAATCACATCACCTCGTTTTGACTCGTTTTACTGGGGACCCCGGCCTTGGGGGGGGGGGGGGGGGGGGGGGGGGGGGAGAAACTTGTCAACTTTAAAAGAGTGTGGCACGGTGGCGCAGTGGTTAGCACTGCGGTTAGGACCCAGGTTCGATCCCGGCTCTGGGTCACCGTCCATGTGGAGTTTGCACATTCTCCCCGTGTCTGTGTGGGTTTCACCCCCACAACCCAAAGATGTGCAGGGTAGGTGGATTGGCCATGCTAAATTGCCCCTTCATTGGGAAAAAAAAATTGGGCACTCTAAATTTTTTTAAAAATCAATTTGATAAAGACGCTTGCCCCTTCCGCAGGAGTCAAACAAGTACATATAGGTTTGTCTCAATGCTGTATATTAAGAAATTAAATACCACAATTATATCATTGTTTTTCACCAATTATTTTGAGCTTACGATACAACAAAAGAAACGGAAGTCCTTTCAATGCTTCAATTATAAATATGCACCTGTGACTTTTGTCCAACTTAATCGGTTGTGAAAAAAACTGTGAGAATAAACAACTGTGTTTTTTTTTTAAAAAAGGGTAACCAGAAAGCTGGAGTGTTTTCCCTCATCTTCGGAGCTCATGAGAAATAGTAATTAGTTACCTCCTCTATTCTAAACAAAAATTCTCCCCGTGGGATTTTTTTGAATTTTCCATTGGTGAGGCAGGATTAGAAGGGGCACGTTCCAGAAAACTCTGAAGGGCCAATCTTGGCAAATGTAAAGATGGTCAGGAAGCTCGACAAAGATCCGCCCTGGTAGCCCGGACACAGATATCGCCATGGAGGGACTCGGGGAGGGAAGGCCCAAAAGCTTGGGGGAGGTTAGGCGGTTTGATTATTTGCAGCCCTGTCAGCTGGTTTTGTTTCATGGTTGCATTTGATGCGCAAATATATAAATGCCTCAATAAAATATTTTTCAAAAAGCAAAAACAGGTGCAAGATGACAGTATTTAGACATATCCAATTTATTGATCCGCCATTTATGGCAATATCTTCAGGTGCCCAGGCCTTATGCTGGGGACTTCTCTCATGTACCTCAAGTAATAGTCAATCTAAATGGGCAGGGTTTTCTGATCCTCTCCTCACAGTGTGTTTTGCAGAGGTAGTCCGCCACAGGCCCGAGTGGTGGGATCTTCCAGGCCCGTCGCTGTCAATGGAGTTTCCTGCTGTCCGCACCCTCCGCCAGCAGGGAACCCACAGGTGGGAGGGGGTAGCCGTCAGCAGGACAGGAAGAGTACACTTGGGAGTATAGGGGGCGATTCTCCAAGCCCCGCGTCGGAGAATCGCCGCAATCACGCCATGATGCCCCGACACCAGTGTGAGATTCTCCGGGTGCGGAGAATCGCCGCCATTTACGCCAGCGCGTTTGGCGCGGTACGGGCCGCTGGAATCGGCGGGGCCACCGATTCTCCGGCCTGGATGGGCCGAGCGGCTGCGCCGATACGACGGAGTCCCGCCGGCGCTGTGCTGGCCTCCTGTGGGGGCCAGAATTGGTCGTACCCGGGCCCAGTTTGCGCCGCCGTGAAACGTGACGGCATTCACGATGGCATGAACATTCGGGCTCCATATTGGAGAATTGCCCCCATAGTGTAAAATTCTGGTCGCCACCAGATTTACCAGAATGTTGCCTGGTATGGAGGGCATTAGCTATGAGGAGTGGTTGAAATAAGTTCTCACTGGAACGACGGAGGTTGAGGGCCGACCTGATAGAGGTCTACAAAATTATGAGGGGCGTAGACAGAGTGGATAGTCAGAGGCTTTTCCCAGGGTAGAGGGGTCAATTACTAGGGGGCATAGGTTTAAGGTGCGAGGGGCAAGGTTTAGAGGAGATGTACGAGGCACGTTTTTTTTTACACAGAGGGTAGTGGGTGCCTGGAACTCGCTGCCGGAGGAGGTGGTGGAAGCAGGGACGATAGTGACGTTTAAGGGGCATCTTGACAAATACATGAATAGGATGGGAATAGAGGGATACGGACCCAGGAAGTGCAGAAGATTTTAGTTTAGACAGGCAGCATGGTCGGCACGGGCTTGGAGGGCCGAAGGGCCTGTTCCTGTGCTGTACTTTTCTTTGTTCTTTATCCCGCTGGTGGGAATGGACACAAAATCCCACCCTCGGTAAAAGTCAACTAGTGACATTTTGCCCAAAGATTTTTATCCATCCTGCACAGTTGTTGGGAGTGGGGTTGGCGGGAACACACAGCCAAGTCTCTTTCCACAAGTGTTCTCTTCTCTTCAGAAATAGCGAGGTTGGGTCAGCAGTTCACTGCTGAGTTCAGAACAATGGCCAGCAACCAGAGGCAGTGTCATTGTTGCCAGTTCCCAAGAACAGGCATGGCTTCAACCCCTCGCAAAAATTACTTGCGTATAAATCAACCACCTACTTGTTGCCTAAAAAAACGTGGTCTCAAACACCATGAATACAGTACTTCTTTGACGAAGCTTTTGACCATCCCTCCCAATGCCTCTCATGGAAGGTTGCCAACCTATGTCTGAGAAACGCTCCTGCAAAGCACCTTGGGAGGTTTTTCTATGCTACAAGAATGCAAAGTTGTTGTTGTACCAATGTCCAATGGATGAGATGCACGAAAGCACAGCAGTTTGTATGAAGACTTGAAATCTCTCTTTTGCCCTTGGGCGGTGCGATGGGTACTTTGTGGCCACATGACACAATGTTTTATTCTTTTGCCTGGAAAACCACAATGTATAATTGCTCCGAAGGAAAGAGAGATCAGAAATTAGCTGCAGGTGAAACGTGTCCTCGGTACAGTCTGTTCATAGGAACACAAGGTGCAGAGAAATAGGAGCCTCGCCAACCGGGTCCACCATTCAGCTAGTTCATGGCTGATATTCTATCTCAATGCCATTTTCCTACACTACCCCCGTACCCTCTATATCTTTAATATCGGGAAATCTATTGATCAGTCTTGAGCTTGCTCACTGACTGAGACTCCACAGCCCTCTGGGGGTAGTGAATTCCAAAGGTTCACCACCCTCTGAGTGAAGAGTTTCCTCCTTACCTCAGTCATAGATCCCTACAGAGCAGAAGGAGGCCATTTGGCCCATCGTGTCTGTACCAAGCCCGCCGAAAGAGCACCCTACCTAGACCCTTTCACTCTGCCTCCTTCATCCTCTTTTGCCTTCCTCCTCCCTCACCCTCTTTCATGGGACTGTGGGAGGAAACCGGAGCTCCCGGAGGAAACCCACGCAAACATGGGAAGAACGTGCAGACTCCGGACAGACAGTGACCCAGCGGGGAATCGAACCTGGGACCCCGGTGCTGTACGGCAGCCCTGTGCCACCCACGTCCTAATTGGCCTGCTCTTTATTCTGAACTGCACTCCCTCTCTGGCAAGTATATCCTTCCTTTGATAAGGAGACGAAAACTGCACACAATACACCAGGTGCAGTCTCACCAAGGCTCTATACAACCACAGCGAGATTTCCTTACTCCTGCACTCAAATCCCCTTTAAATAAAAGCTAACAGGCCGTCAAGTCCTGGGGTGGGACTCATACCCAGAGCTTCTGGTCAAGGGGCATGGACGCCACCCACTCTGCCACAAGATCACCTACCACTTCTAATTGATGGCCTATCAACAACACTCACCAAGGTTTGCTACCCCCTTGCTGTTTCCTAGCTCCACCCAAACCGATTTGACATCTTAATCTTCCGTTCGAAGATGCTCTCTCAATAAATGTACTGATCTCATCCTTGATTAACAGTGCTACCCCACCGCCTTTTCCTTTTTAAACAAATATTTTTCCAATTAAGGGGCAATTTAGCATGGCCAATACACATACCCTGCATATCTTTGGGTTGTAGGGATGAGATTCAGTGTCTTTTATTCTGTCTTTTTGCAACCTCTAGCCTCATCTGCTGATAGTTCAAAGTTACAGTCCAGAGTTACAGTCCAGATCTGCTGGTAGCAGAGTAATTTCCTACTGCTGTGGGGATTTAATACATTCCAAATGGCTCCCCTCTTTTCCTTATACCTCTTCTCCAGTAAGGCACTTAAAATGTGTCCGAGGAGTCTCGCACATTTGATTTGCTGTTCTTCCAGGGGGAGTTGCTCACCCTGAAGTTACCTTGTTGGCAGGAAAGAGCTGGAATGGTGAATCAGCCTAAAACCAAAAGTCCCGTTTCAAGTTCCTGGAAAAAAAAAAGCAACTAAAATTTGAGTAATTTCAGCCCATGTTTTCTTGATGACTTGTGTTTTTATTTCAATCTGAAACTTTTTAAGCCAGACATGTCTTTTGCTTTTGTCCCGTCTTTGAAATGGAACACAATTTAAGTCTGACTGTCACAAACTCGTGGTTGGGATATTATAGATTTTGTAAGAAAGAGTTCATCTTTAAGTGGACACACAGTCTTAAAGATGGCTGCCATCAGTCACCTGACCCTTTACAACTGCAATGTGTCAACCTTCCAGAAGACACCAGGTGGATTGCAAGTTGACAGATTTAAGCATGCAAAGACATTTGAAATTCAGTGTGCTTTTCCACAGGGATAAGCAGAAACCCATTGATACTGGCTTCCCTGGATGGGCAAATAGGTCACAGAATCATAGAATCCCTACGATGCAGAGGGAGGCCATTTGGCCCATTGAGTCTGCACCAACCACCCGAAAGAGCTCCCTATCTAAGCCCACTCCCCTGCCCTATACCTGTAACCCCACCTAACCTGCACATCTTTGGACACTAAGGGGCAATTAATCATGGCCAATCCATTTTTGGACTGTGGGAGGACACAGGAGCTCCCAAAGAAACTCACGCAGACACGGGAAGAATATGCAAACTCCACAGACAGTGACCCAAGGCTGGAATCGAACCCGGGTCCCTGGCGCTGTGAGACGGTGCTAACCGCTGTGCCACCGTAGCACCCCACTGTTTTCCTATCTCACCAAACCCGAAAGAATGAGGCCCATTTAAGTTAATGGCTGAACCATTAAAGACAATACACGGGTCTATGCCCCCAGACCTGGGCTCACCCAATACTCAATTGATCGGCGCAGGCTGGGAGGGCCGAAGGGCCTGTTCCTGTGCTGTAATTTTCTTTGTTCTAATACGGAAGAATAATTCCACAGTTTGGGATCGCAAACATTTTTGTACTGAGGTCAGGCATTTTGCACAGAGAGCCTAGAAGACTTGCAGGTGTCGATCCCAGCCCAGCTCTCAGCTGAGATAACTGTGAATAGCATGTCAGAACTGGCTTTCTCTCTATTACCGGGAGTCACCAGGGGAAGTTGCACTATTCTGCTGTAAAAAAGGAATCTAGGCAGTCTTCAAATGTGGCACTGGCAGAACCAGTGAAAAAATGGGACCCTCACCCACTCTACTTTCCGGGTCCACCTGAACAGGCAAACACCAACTAATCGACTACAGAAGCCATCGCAGCTGCTGAACACAACCCTCAACTCCAGACAACCAACCCTTCAACTGCAACGATACCTTTTAACTGAATCTCAGCTTTATCAGTATTCTTTTATCTTTATCTGCTTGTAAACCTTGCATCTGTATTTCAGTTAATAACATAGTCACTTTTACTTTTGTATCTTAATAAACAAACTTTGATCTTGCTAATGAATAAAGCTCGCCTACTGGGTTATTTTTCAGTTAAACCACAAATTAATAAGGGAGCTACAGACACACATTCTTAATTCATGCAAGGACTGTAAGAAAAAGCATTTATTTGGTTATGACAGAAAAGACTGCTATTAGACCTGCCAGCGTTCAATATTAGTAGACCTCCTCAGGTAGCTAGAATGTTTATGGCACAGAAAGAGGCCACTCGGCCCATCATCTCTCTGCCGGCCCAAAAACAAGCACCCACCCCCAAGCCTAATCCCACTTTGCAGCATTTGATTTTACACGACTTGAGGTGCACATCCAGACACCTTTTAAAATGAGTTGAGAGTTTCTGCCTCCCTCTTTCAGGCAGCGAGTTCCAGAACCCCACAACCCTCTGGGTGAAAATATTTCAGCGGTTAGCACTGCTGCCTGGGACCCAGGTTCAATTCTGACCTCGGGTGACTGTCTGTGTGGAGTTTGTACGTTCTCCCCGTGTCTGCATGGGATTCCTCCGGGTGCTCCAGTTTCCTCCCACAGTCCAAATATGCGGAGTTAGGTCAATAGGCCAATGCTAAATTGTCACTTAAGCGTCCAATGTTTAGGTGGGGTTATGGGGATAGTGCGGGGGAATGGGCCTAGTTAGAGTGTTTTGTGGTGGGTCAGTGCAGACTCGATGGGCCGAATGGCCTCCTTCTGCTCTGTATGGATTCTGTGATTCATCTCCTCTCTAATCTTTCTACCAATCACTTTGCCCGCTGGTCACTAACCTCCTTCACATCCACTCTTATCTAACCCCTCACAACTTTGTACATCTCAATCAAATCTCCCCTCAGCCTCCTCGGTTCCATGGAGAGCAACCCCAGCTTCTCCAATCTGTCCTTATAGCTGCTATTCTCCAGTGCTGGGTGGCAACATCCTGGTAAATCTCCTCTGCAGCCTCTCTCATGCAATGGCATCCTTCCTGTAATGTGGAGATGCCGGCGTTGGACTGGGGTGAGCACAGTAAGAAGTCTTACAACACCAGGTTAAAGTCCAACAGGTTTGTTGGGACTTTTAACCTGCGCTCTGAAAATGAGTGATTAGGAACAAACCTGTTGCACTTTAACCTGGTGTTGTCAGAATCCTTCCTGTAATGAGGGGACCAGAATTACACAACAGCACTCAAGTTGTGGCCTAATGAGTGTTGCTCATTGTAATCAAATAGTACTTTCTTAGGATAGTGTTTTACCATTTGATGCACTATATTAGTCTCACACAAGGGTGCACAAGTTCAAGGTCAGGAGGATTTGAGGAAAAGAGGTTGGTGACGGTCTGGAATGCACTGCCTGGGAGGGTGGTAGAGGCGGATTGCCTCGCATCCTTTAAATGATAAGCACTTGCACGTCATAACATTCAAGGCTATGGGCCAAGTGCTGGTAAGTGGGATTCGAGAGATAGATCAGGTGTTATTCACATGCTGGCACAGACTCGATGGGCCAAAGGGCCTCTTCTGCGCCATGTAGCTCTGTAATTCTGTGGAGGTCTGTTGGCAGCAATTGAATCATTTATTTTTCAACATGGGCAAGGTTTCAAGAGTTTAAACACAGTGTGTTCCAATTACTTATTGGCCGGTGGGTCAGAGGCCTCTGTCTTGAATTTTGGTAGCTTTGCCAGGAAAAGGAGGTTGGAATTCGTGCTGCGAGCACTTACTTCTGCAAAGAATGACACAGTCCTGCAATTGTTTCAAAACGGGTATTCTGCTCTGCAGCAGAATCACTGGTCTGTGCTCTTCAACAGCACCTCCTTATTGTTCAACCTGTCCAGCGATCCCATTGCAATATTTAATGGACAGGAATGAAGTTGCTCCCGCACTTGGGATCATTATTAGTGCCATCTTTTTACTTTTAAAATTCATTAGTTGGCTGTGCCAGAATTTATTGCCCATCCCCAATTGCCCTGGAGGGGGTAGTTAATAATCAACCACATTGCTGTGGGTCTGAAGTCACATGTAGGCCAGACCGGGTAAGGACGGCAGATTTCCTTCCCTAAAGGGGCATTAGTGAACCAGACGGGTCTTTACGACAATTGACAACGGTTTCATTTCAACTCCAGATTTTTATTGAATTCAAATTTCACCACCTGCAATGGCGGGATTTGAACCTGGGGCCCCAGAACATTACCCTGGGTTTACTAGTCCAGTGACAATACCACTACGCCACCACCTCCCCATGAATGGTAGCGTCTGCTCCCACCAAAATAAGAACATTAACAAGGGGTGGACAATTCAGCCCCTAAAGCCCACTCTCGTCTTTCAATACGATCATGGCAGCAGGGCTAACCCACTGTGCCACCGCACTGCCCGCACACAGACAGAATTGAACCTGGCACTGTGAGGCAGCAGTGCTAACCACCACATCACTGTGCCGCCCTTGTCACTCAACCCTCCGTAATCCAGGAGTAATTAGGAATGGACAAGAAAGGCTGGCCCAGCCTGTAATCCCCACCCCGCCTCCTCCCTCCCATGTCAGAATAAAAAGGGATACATATTCACTATTCATAACCAACGTTTAGCTAAGGTTGTCAATCATTGATTTGGAGCTAACTAATCTGCAGCGAACGCTTGCTGTGGGCTCCCAATTGTAAATAAGAAGTGTTAAGGAAGGCTTCTGCATTATGTAATAGTGGGTCAAACTGTTTCTTGGCAACTGCAAAATGTGTGTGGGAACACGGGCCACTCAAGGGCAGCCCAGACTCTAGATTGGCTGTTGTGTTGATCATTTTACTCCATTGTTTAATTATTATAGGTCCCTGGTTGGTGGATAATTTCCAAACGCGATTATAATAGTCTTTACATGCTTATTTTTAAAATGGAGATGTAGGGACTTGCTGGAAATGCAATTTCAGGATGCATTTATCCAGGAGTCAATTATATTTCAGTGTTTATGTTACGACGGGGGGTTGGGGGGGTTAATTCTCTCTCTCTCTCTCTCACCGGTCTGAGCACTCTGAGCGCCTCCTTCACCACTGCGTCCACGTTCTCGACGGTGCACAGGACCAAAGTGCAGACCACAGCGTCCACCGATTCACTCGCCACTTGGCTCAGATCCTCGCCGCTGGCGACCACGAACTTCTCCACCTTGACGTGCTCGTTGGTGGCCGCGCTGCCCTCCAGCATGCTCCGAAAGTTGGGATTGGGGTCGACGCAGATGACTTTGCAACCCCAGGGGTAAAAGGCAAAGTTCGCCCCGGAGCCACAGCCCACTTCCAGGACGGTCAGGCCCGAGGAGCTGGCGAACTCCGGCAGCTGGTCAAAGAGCTCCTTCTTCACCTTGCCCATCTTGTCGTTGATGGTGGTGGTCGTTTTGCGCATCAGATAGGGGAACACCTTCTTATACATGGGGTCCCAGACCCCCATGAATTGCAGGATGGTCACTGGGAGAACCAGGATCTCCACCACACAGCACAACACAAACCGTACAAACGTCATCTTTTCCAGCGACACGGAAGCGCTTTCCACCACTTGTGTATCCCGCAGCTCTCCACTGGGCGGAGAACTCACTCCTTTGCAACACCAACTGATATTGACAAGTGAAACTCACAAACGCTGCTGATTGGCCTGAAATAGCCGCCTCCCCCCTCCCAAGCTCCTCACACTTTGTCTGATTGGTTGGGCGTAAAGCTCCAAAATATCTCTTCTTAAAGCATTCACTATGCAACATACTTATTTATTCTTTAAAGAGTTAAAGCGAAAAGAGCTAAAGAGCTAACGTTTCGAGTCCAACGACTCTTTGTCAAAGCATTTTCTCTTCCGTTTCAGATTCCAGCATCCGCAGTAATTTGCTTTCATTTTCCCGTAAACTTGGAAAGAAAAGGAAGTTGGAAGATGGTCAAGGTTTAAACCATTGAAAAATGGAGTGCACCTATATTGTGACTTGTCTATGATTTTCCAGCATTTTCTCTCCCGGTTCGGAAAAGAAACTCTTTAACGAATAAATATGTTGCATATTTGAATGCTTTTAAGAAGCCGGGAGAGATAATTTGGAGCTTTACTCCCAAGGGAGAATAGGGTAGGGGGTAAGGGGTGGCACAGTGGTTAGCATTGCTCCCTCACAGCACCAAGGATCCGGGTTCAATTCCCGGCTTGGGTCACTGTCTGTGCGGAGTTTGCATGTTCTCCCCGTGTCTGCTTGGGTTTCCTCCGGGTGCTCCGGTTTCCTCCCACAGTCAAAACATGTGCAGGTGAGGTGGAATGTCCATGCTAAATTGTCCCTTAGTGTCCAAAGATGTACAGGTTAGGTGGTTGGCCATGATAAATTGTCCCTTCATGTCCAAAGATGTACAGGTTAGGTGGTTGGCCATGATAAATTGTCCCTTAGTGTCCAAAGATGTGCAGTTTAGGTGCATTGACCATGATAAATTGTCCCTTCATGTCCAAAGATGTGCAAATTAGGTGGATTGGTCATGCTAAATTGCCCCTCGATGTGCAGGTTAGATTACGGGGATAGGATGGGGTGGATGGGGGAGTTGATCTGATAGGGTGCTCTTTTGGAGAAATGGTGCAGACTCGATGGGCCGAATGGCATCCTTCTGCACTGTAGGGATTCTATGATTCTATGCTCCTGGTTTGAGGTTACAATGCATTTAAGGAATATTGTTCTGCACACCAAAGACAAACAGACAGCATTATTGAATTTAGTCATTTCACCCTCTAAATTCTTGCTCATTCGTGGGTGTAATAACCCTCACGAGACCCACGCGGACATCCCAATTGACCTCTCCATGGGGCTCGTGGGAAACGAGCTCCCCCGCTAATGGGGGGAGGCACATCAGCTGGGGCTCGTAGACATCACCTCACAAAAGCTGGCCTGGATTGAGGCCGGCATGCTCCTGGTTGGGTCCGATGTGCTGTATGATGCGTTAAGGCCTTTTCTTCTGGCTGAAAATAAATTGTCGTTTGGATTTACCTTCTCTGGTTTCCTGAGCTTTTATAGTGGGTGACATGTATTATTTTGCTTCAAACTACCATGCTTAATTGTATAATCAAGAACACCTATGTTGAGAGAATACAACAAAGTGTCCCCACCCCAAAAAGATGCCAAGGTAAGAATTAAGACAACTTTTATGCAAACTAAGTTCTTCCATTCTTGAAGGTTGATGCATTATCCAAATAAAGTAGTTGAGTGTTCTCAATGCCTTTCTATTTACGAGTGTGGTAATACCTCATATTATGGTTGGACTTCCTGTAACGTCCTGCATGCTTCCTGGATATATTTCAATTGCCCCTTTTGTATTTTTGACATTCATTAAATGCATAAGATCGCCATAGTCCCAGATGACCATAGGCTGCTTTCCCCTTTGAGGGGGAGAGCTGACAGGTGGTGATTTAACCTAAGGATCACCACACCTCAGATGAGGGGCAAGGGTTGAGAAGGCGGGGTCTTCATGCATAACCTCAGCCGGGACGGGGAATTGAACCCACGCTGTTGGCCTCGCTCTGCATCACGAGCCAGCAGTCCAGCCAACTCAGCTAAACCAGCCCCTTCATTAAGTATAAATGACCGTTATGTTGGTAAGTGTGGGAGCCATGTTGTTGGTAAATGTCCATATGTGGCAAAGAGATAAACAAGCAGATAATTTACTTTTGCTGACATTGATCAAACGAATTCAAGCCCCAGTCACAATATCAACCACTTAAATTTCACGTGCATGGTTCGTGATGTCATGGCACAATTCAATCTTCATCAAACAGTGAAGGATTTGTTTGCATGCACAAGGCCATCTGTTAGGACTTTAATTTTTGGAAAATGTAATCAAAGTAAAGCCTATATAGTGCATTCGTTCAGAAATGTCACAAAGTGCTTCATGTGCATTTTCTTCCCAATCCTTTACCCACACTGAGTGGTTACACTGAGACAGACTTCTGTCTGTTTCGATCGTGAGTAATTCCCGGAACAGGTCACTAGTCTGTCACAAGAGGCTTATATCTTGAGAGGCGCAACTTCACATCAAGTCTGGCTGACCAGGAGTCTCTCCCACTCTTTCCGCCAGCCATTGGTGTGTTTGGAAGGATTTACAGGTTGACACTCAACCTGTTTGGTCACCTTATGAAGGCACCTTCCTCGGCCATCAAGTCCTGGGATGGGACTCGAACCCGGAGCTTCTGGCTCAGAGGCAGGGACCCTAACCCACTGCGCCACAAGACCACCGACAAAGTGCTTCCTGTACAATGTTGTTAAGTAGGAAAACATGCCATGCATTTTGTGCATAGCAACATTTCAAGAGGTACCAAGGGAAATTACTTGTTCATTCTTTTGGTGATTTTGGTTAAGGGGTGGAGTTGGAGGACGGGGCAGGGCGAGGGGGCAGGTACAGGGGAGCAGCGGGGCGGCTAAATATATTGGCCAACGGCATCGCCACCGGGGGTAGCAGCATGGTTGGGTGACCTGTATGACTTCCTGCGGTTAGAGAAGATAAAGTCTGAGTTAAGGGGCTCAGCAGGGGAGTTTGAGAAAAGGTGGGGGATGTTTGTGACCGTGTTTGAGGGGCTGTTCATCGCGGGGGGTGGGGGGGGGGGGGGGGGGGGGGTGAAAAAGGAGACAACTCTGTAGCTGATTGTTGGGAAGTATGTTTCATAGATCATAGAATTTACAGTGCAAAAGAAGGCCATTCGGCCCATCGGCTCTTGGAAAGAGCACCCTACCCAAGCCCACATCTCCACCCTATCCTCATAACCCAGTAACCCCGCCCAACACTAAGAGCAATTTTGGACACTAAGGGCAATTTAGCATGGCCAATCCACCTAGCCTGCACATCTTTGGACTGTGGGGGGAAACCGGATCACCCGGAGGAAACCCACGCACACACGGGGAGAACGTGCAGACTCCACACAGACAGTGACCCAAGCCGGGAATCGAACTTGGGACCCTGGAGCTGTGAAGCAATTGTGCTAACTACTGTGCTACCGTGCTGCCCAAGGTTTCCTGGGGTGTTTATTTGTTGCAACCTACTTTGATACAAGTTTGTAATAAAATCCGTTTAAAAAAAACATATATCTGAGCCAAGACACTAGAAGTACTCAATAGTGCTATGAAACAGACAGGCTTACGGTTTCTTATCTCATCAAAACTCCAACATGCCTGACAAGGCAAGTCCTAGAATTAGAGAGCCAGCTTCGATCAGCTACTTCAATCATTTGAAAGAAATATATTTTTATTCAATTATTTTCATTTTATACATAACACAAAGACAAAACAACGCAACCAATCAGCATAACCCCACCCCACTCCCCCCAATTCCACTACCAACCCCCTTTAGAAACTAATGGTGACCAGCCTGTTAAAAACACAATAAACGGCTGCCATCTCCGATAGGCCCCCTCTGTTGCTGCCCCACAGTGTACTTGACCTTCTTGAGGTATAGGAACTCCCATCACATCTCCCAGCCATAGTTGAGGCACCGTGAATATGCCGACCTCCACCCTAGTAGTACTCCCCTCCGGGCAATCAGCGAGGCGAAGGCCAGGACATCAGCTCCCGTGTCCATCCGCAGCCCTGGCAAGTCCAACACCCCAAATATGGCCATCAAGAAACAGTTTTCCAGCTCAATTATCAGAATCGCTGACATTGTGCTGAAGGAGACCCAGAAACCCACAAGCTTGGGCACGACCAAAACAAATGCACATGATTGACCGGACTCCTGCACAGCGCTCGCACTTATAATAATCTTATAATCTTTATCATTGTCACAAGTATGCTGACATTAACACTGCAATGAAGTTACTGTGAAAAGCCCCTAGTCGCCACATTCCGGCGCCTGTTCGGGTCACAGAGGGAGAATTCAGAATGTCCAATTCACCTCACAAGCACGTCTTTCGGGACTTGTGGGAGGAAACCGGAGCATCCGGAGGAAACCCACGCAGACACGGGGAGAACGTGCAGACTGCGCACAGACAGTGACCCAAGCCGGGAATTGAACCTGAACCCTGGCGCTGCGAAGCACTCAGTGCTAACCGTTGTGCTACCATGCTGCCACGTCTGCCTTGAGGAGTAGTTTCTCGCTAAAACTGAAGGGTTTTTAGGTTGTAGGTGCATCAGCAGCCTGAAGGGGGAGTTTGGAGTTTCACTATTTGAAAACTGAAAAGTCTAAATGAGAGTAAGAGAAGGTGTGATTAGTCTGAAATTCAGTACAGTGTAGGAGATGAGAGGGAGGAACATGTGCAGGACAAGGTATCTGGACTTCAGAACAAGCATAAGAACTTGGAGCAGGAGTAGGCAATTCAACCCCATGAGCCCGTCCACCATTCGATACGATCATGGCTGATCTCCTCTCAACCTCAACTCCACTTTCCTGCACATTCTCCATAACCCCTCAACCCATTAATAATCTGTCCAACTCCCCCTTAAATTTACTCACTGCCCCGGCACCCACCGCACTCTGGGGAAGCGAATTCCAGATTCACGACCCTTTGGGACAATTAAGATGCTTGGCAAGTCCAGATGCATGTCTGAAGAGAGAAACAGGGTTAACATTTATTGCATCTGTCCAATCTCTGGGGCTGGATTCTCTGTCGGCGGGACCTTCCATTTCATCAGCAGCGCACTCACGCCCGTGGATTTCCCGACGGAGTGGAGGTGCCCACAATGGGAAACCCCATTGGCCAGCTGGTGGGACGGAGGATGCCGCTGCACCAGAAAACGGGCGCGGCGGGATGGGAAATCCCATCCCTAGATACTTCAACCGGTATTTTAATCAAAGGTTTTAGCCAGATGTCTTTGTTTCCGAAGAGAACACAGGACAACAGAAGTATAAACTCAAATCAATTTTATTTAACAACAATATTAACCTTTAAATGAACGAAATACGAAACATCCCCAAGATTTGTTAAAAGACCAGTAAAGATGGTTTGGGTTAAGCCGTGGGTCCGATTTGCTGAGTCTCTCAAGTCCGTCGTTGTGAAGGTGGGTTTTGCTGGCAGTTTTCTTCCGCCTCTGGTCAGTCTTCGGATGGTCAAGGTCACCACCCACGTCGAGTCGTTGCTGGGGTGTGTTTTGGGTGTCTACCTTTATCCCCCTCTCTCCCTGCCTTTCCAAAAACTTCTCTGGCTTCCAGCCAATAAGGTCACAGGAGGGGGTCCCAACACCCAATGGGTTTCTTGATGCTCACTTGACAGGACACCAGGGCTCACCCCCAGGTGTCCATCTCCAGAGGTGTTGCTTGCATGTAACCTGTTGCCATATAAGATAACGGCAAGAATTCTGGGTGCCAGAAAGTCTGGCTCGATCTGGGCGACCCATAGAAAATTGGTGCGTATCAATAGAACTGGTTGTCCCCTGATGGGCGATGAACAAGGCAGGTCCAGACATGTCTGCCAGTTTGTCTGTGTGTTGTGTATTTGACTTTGGTCAAGTCTGAATTCCCATCAGCCTGCCTGAGGTTGACTGCAGTTTGATTTAAAGTGTCCAATTCTTTAATTTAAGCTATCCAACTTAATCGGGCCTGAGACCAGGGCATGCCAGGTTACCACACATTTAATCAGGTTACCACACAGTTAATCAGGTTACCACACAGTTAATCAGGTTACCACACATTTATTCCTCACTCCGAAGTTGCAACCAGACCTGTTGAGTAATTTCAGATTTCCAGCATTGGCAGTACTTTGCTTTTGCACTAGTGTATTTTATTTTGAGCAAGCATTTGTGGATGAAGCAGCCTTGGGATGCCTGTGATGTGGAGTGAGGTATGCCAACCTTGCACTGGTTGGAGCTATGCAATGGATTGGGGAACATCTCGGCCGGAATTCTCCGGCCGTTGGGATTCCCTGTTCCCGCCATCAGCACACCCCTGCCCACCGGTTTCCCGGTGACGTGGGGTGGCGTCAATGGGAAATCCCATTGACAAGCGATGGAAGTAGACAATGCCTCCACCAGCGAACGGCGCGCCTCCGAGAAACACGTGGGTGGGGGACGGGAGAATCTAGCCCATAATTCTTCCTGAAGATAAAAGGAAATGACTGCGGATTCTGGAATCTGAAACAAAAACAGAAAATATTGGAAAATCTCAGCAGGTCTGACAGCAGCTGTGGAGAGAGAAGGGAGCTGTGAAGTAGAGCCATCAGACTCAAATTCTTCCTGTTGCTGCTTGTTGTTTTAATGATTGTAATAACTGTTGCAAAATTAGTTATATCTGTTTCCCAAAAGGCATTGGTACAGCATTACGTACATCCAAATAACAGCAATAAATCAGCTAAATTATTTCTGATACAGATTTTGACCGCATGAAGTGGATTCTCCGTTCTGCCAGCCATGTTTTCCTGGGTGGCACGCCCTCGCCATCAGCGGGTTCCCATGGGGGTTTCCCATTGTGGGCACCCCACATCGCCGGGAAGGGAAACCCACAGGCGTGAGTGCGCTGCTGGCACAACGGAGAATCCTGCCGGCGGACAATCCCGCCCATGGAGTTTTGGTTATGACTATTGTTACAATCCCCATCGGGATTTGATACAAATATGTTTTTATAAAATGGAAATAATCAGATTTACCAAATTAAGAAATGACGAACAAGATTTCACTTTTTGCAACTTTAACATGAATCTGAAGCAACATAAATGAAAGATCAATTTATCGGCAAACGATACTTCAAAGAAAAATTAAAAATTTTAGATTTAGGTTTATTGAGATTTAGATTTATTGTCACGTGTACCGAGGTACAGTGAAAAGTATTGTTCTGCATACAGTCCAGATAGATCACTCCACTTATGAAACATAGAACATACAATAAATACTTGAGGATACACAATGAAAATACATAAACATAGACAGTGAGTGAAGTATACGGTATATAGTGCTACAACTGTAGAGAAGATGCATCGAAAGGTCAGTTCAATCCATAAAATCAGTTCAGACCCTCAGGAGTCTGATAACAGCGGGGAAGAAGCTGTTTCTGAATCTATTGCTGCGTGTTCTCTGGGTTTTGTATCTCCTGCCCGATGGAAGAAATTTTAATAGAAAATAACTGGACGGTGGGGGGGGGGCTATGTGGACATGACGAATTCTCTTGATTTCATGAGGACGTTTAGGTGCTGTTGTGCTTTCTTGGTTGTAGCGTTGATGTGGGTGGATCAGGACAGATTGTTGGTGATGTGCACACCTAGGAATTTGAAGCTGTCAACTATCTCCACCTCGCCCCCATTGATGCAGACAGGGGCGTGTACGATACTTTACTTCCTGAAGTCAATGACCAGCTCCTTTATTTTTCTGAAGTTGAGGGGGAGATTGTTGTTCTTACACCACTCCACTAGGTTCTCTATCTCCCTCTTGTACTCTGACTCATCGTTGTTCAAGATCTAACCCACTACGGCCGTGTCATCAGCAAACTTGTAGATGGAGTTGGAACCACATTTTGCCACGCAGTCGTGTGTGTATAGGGAGTATAGTAGGGAGCTATGTACGCAGGCTTGCGGGGCCCAGGTATTGAGTACTATCGTGGAGGAGGTGTCGTTGTTTTTCCTGACAGATTGCGGTCTGTGGGTCAGGAAGTCGAGGATCCAGTTGCAGAGGGAGGAGCCAAGTCCTACGTTTTGGAGTTTGGATATGAGCTTGGCTGGGATTATGGTGTTGAAGGCAGAACTGTAGTCAATGAACAGGAGTCTGATGTAGGTGTCTTTGCAGTTAATACAACAGTTAATATAATAAAGACACTTGCTATGCAACAGAAGTATCCACATTGCATCCCTTCTTCGCAACACTGTCCCACACTATGCTACTCTTTATTCGTGCAGAAGCGGTCAAGAGTCCTATCCAGCAACAGCTTTCACCCTCGAGTTTCCTGTGCACGATTATCATCAACAAGGCACATTTCTACGATCTCTTTCTCTCTCTCTCTCGTCACAACTGTACTTATGGTGTAACTTTCCAGGGTTCCTTTTGAACTGGTCAACCAATATCACGCCAGTTCATAGTTTTGCCCCTTGTGGGAAAACACTCAGCTCTTTAGCGTCTTCAAGCTATTCACACAGCTTTCCAAGTATTAGATCTTTTTAGCCAGCTCGCAAAGTAGCTCCAAGAGTCCTTGTCTCCTTTTCTACCAATCAGAAAGACCGACCTCTTCCTGAGAGAGATTTCCTTCTCCTTACACGAATTCCATGTTCCTCTTTCTCTTTGTGTCCACATCCATGTGATGCTTGCCTTCACCCTCCAGCCCTAATACTTGTAGCTCTCCTTTGTGTCTGCAACTCTCCTTTGTGTCTGTCAGCCATGCAGCTTATCCTTAACTCCCTTCCTATTGCTATCACTTTGGTCAAGGGTTGCCAGGTCATAGATCATAAAATTTATAGTGCAGAAGGAGGCTATTCGGCCCATCGAGTCTGCACAGGCTCCTGGAAAGAGCACCCTACCCAAGGTCAACACCTCCACCCTATCCCCATAACCCAGTAACTCCACCCAACACTAAGGGCAATTTTGGACACTAAGGGCAATTTATCATGGCTAATCCACCTAATCTGCACATCTTTGGACTGTGGGAGGAAACCGGAGCACCCGGAGGAAACCCACGCACACACGGGGAGGATGTGCAGACTCCGCACAGACAGTGACCCAAGCCGGAATCAAACCTGGGACCTTGGAGCTGTGACCCTGGGACCCGTGAAGCAATTGTGCTATCCACAACGCTACCGTGCTGCCCATGTGGATCAATGTGTCATGTGGATCAATGCTTCTTATTACCCAAGAAAATTACAATTGTGTCTTTGTATGATGCAAAGCTTAAAAAGTCCTTTACAAACATTCTTAAAAACAATTACAGATTCCACAGACATTTAAAAAAAAAACAATTTCTCCTTACTTACTTCTGGGACCAAGGCTTTGCTTATTTGCAATAAACTATCACCTTGCACCAACTTCACTAGCATAAAACAATATTTTTCTCTTTCGCATCCAAATTGAGTGTTTGTTCTTAAGTTACAAATATCTGTTTGAGGTAAAAAGACATTTTTCACAGGATTCTTTTAACATGGGTTATACAATGAATATTTAGCGCAGATTGTGTGCTTTTGCTCAACTATTTGGCAAAACGAGCGTCGGTATATAAATTTAAAAATGAATGATATGTAGCAAAACTCCCCTCGAAATAGATGGTTGCTCCTTCCTGAAATTGAATAAAACCGAACATATCATATCAACCCAGTTTTAAAACAACTCTCTTTTTTTAAGTACAAAAGTCTGTTAATTAAGGTTTCCTTTCTAGTTGAGAACTTACTAATTTGAACAATATATATGTATATATAAACGTAAATGACATAATATTAGGTGGCATTTTGCCAGGATTTTTAACATTCACTTCCCTCTCGAACAAAGTAGCTTTTTTCCCCCTCTATGCTGCGATAATTTAGAAAATGACAGCTGTTTCAACATTTTGAAAAAACGTTTTATTGCAATGATTAGGTTAAACTGCAAGTCATATTGAAAATCCCAGCCTTGAGTGTGAAGCATTTTTTCAGCTGGGCTGGATGTGGTTAGGGATCGGGTCAAAATTATTATTTTTTTGAAAAAAGAAAAAAAATGTCAAAGGCTGGGAATGTGTTGCTTGCATGCTTTGTCGATTGAAATCCATGATAAATAGGTATATTTCAAAGGGGATTCTTACCAGATGTGGCCAGAAATAATCTGTGGGATATTGTAAACACTCAACGTGCAGTGGTTGGTCGGAGCTTGAAGTCAGGGTACTTGACTCACGATGAAGCATTCAGATCCTCCACCCCGTCAACATAATAATCTTTATTAGTGTCACAAGTAGGCTTACATTAACACTGCAATGAAGTTACTGTGAATATACCCTCGTCTCCAGATTCTGGCGCCTGTTCGGGTACACAGAGGGAGAATTCAGAATGTCCAATTCACCGAACAATGTCATGCACCCATCTCTTCCCTTCTATCCGTCCCTTCTCTCCTAGTTGCCTCCTCACTCATTCACTATCCTGCTCCATTTACCCCCTCCCCAAACCACCTTTGTCTTCCTCCACCCCTCTTATTTCTGTCCAGTTGAGACCCAGGCAGCTGAATGTGTGGGTCCCAATTGGTGGGTGGGAGAGGGGAGCACCCCGCTCTCTCTCACTCCCTATCTCCTATTTTCCTTTCCCTTTCTCCTTCCAGTTCCATTTTTTAAGATATACATTTGAGTCACCAGAATCTGGTCACCATGAAACCCTTTTACAATCAAATTGTCGACACTCTTATCAAATCTGGAAATATTGCTGCATAGAGGCCGTGAGCTCGCAGTTCGATGTTGTTCAGAATTATTGAGGCAAAGCGGCAATTAGGCTGTACTAGTAGTAATTACCCTTTCTTTCTTAATCCTGTTTTAACAACTTGCATTCAAACATAGCTATCTCCCACGAGGGAGAATGACATGTACAGTTGGGCAATGTGTTGGAACCTCAATCACTTTAAAGTTGCCAGCACAATTGGAGGTTTGTGACAGTTATTAATTTGGGCAATCAATGCCCAATCACACCTATGCTTCCAGCAGGCGGTTACTGTAATAATTGTGGCAAAATTTGGGCGGCACAGGAACACAGTGGTTAGCACTGCTGCCTCACAGTGCCACGGCCCCGAGTTCGATTCCAGCCTTGGGTGTCTGTGTGGAGTTTTCACTTTCTCCACATGTCTGCTTGTGTTTCCTCTGGGTGCTTCAGTTTCCTCCCACAGTGCAGGTTTGGTGGATTGGCCGTGCTAAATTATCCCATAGTGTCCAAAGATGTGCAGGTTATGTGGATTGGCCATGATAAATTGTCCCTTAGTGTCCAAAGATGTGCAGGTTATGTGGATTGGCCATGTTAAATTGTCCCTTAGTGTCCAAAGATGTGCAGGTTAGGTTGATTGGCCGTGTTAAATTGTCCCTTAGTGTCCAAAGATGTGCAGGTTAGGTGGATTGGCCATGTTAAATTATCCCATAGTGTCCAAAGATGTGCAGATTAGGTGGATTGGCCATGTTAAATTGTCCCTTAGTGACCAAAGATGTGCAGGTTAGGTGGATTGGCCATGTTAAATTATCCCATAGTGTCCAAAGATGTGCAGGTTAGGTGGATTGGCCATGATAAATTGTCCCTTAGTGACCAAAGATGTGCAGGTTAGGTGGATTGGCCATGTTAAATTATCCCATAGTGTCCAAAGATGTGCAGGTTAGGTGGATTGGCCATGTTAAATTATCCCATAGTGTCCAAAGATGTGTAGGTTAGGTGGATTGGCCATGTTAAATTGTCCCTTAGTGTCCAAAGATGTGCAGGTTAGGTGGATTGGCCATGTTAAATTATCCCATAGTGTCCAAAGATGTGCAGGTTAGGTGGATTGGCCATGATAAATTGTCCCTTAGTGTCCAAAGATGTACAGGTTAGGTGGATTGGCCATGATAAATTGTCCCTTAGTGTCCAAAGATGTACAGGTTAGATGGATTGGCCATGATAAATTGTCCCTTAGTGTCCAAAGATGTACAGGTTAGGTGGATTGGCCATGCTAAATTGTCCCTTAGTGTCCAAAGATGTGCAGGTTGAAGCCTACTTATGACAATAAGCGATTATTATTATTATTATTAGGTTAGATGTGTGGTCATTTTAAAATCATACTGCAGTCAAACCTCAGGAAGTCTATTGTCCGTAGCCCAGATCGAGCCAGACTTTCCGTCACCGAGGACATCTACTGTTGCCTTATATGGGAACAGGTCATGTGCAGCCCACACCACCAGAGATGGGACACCTGGGGCAGGCTCAGGTGGCCTGTCAAACGGTCATCAACTGGACCATTGGCTGCTGGGACACCCCCCCCCCCCCCCCCCCCCCACTCCTGAGACCTCATTGGCTGGAAGCCAGAGATGTTTCTGGAAGGGCGGTCAGGGGGATAAAAGTACGCATCTCAGAGACACCAGAAGCAAAAGTCTCCAAGCAAAGACTCGAAGCAAAGACTTGAAGCAAAGACCCGGTGTGTGAGGTGACAACTTACCAGACCACCTTTGCGGGAAGTATGATCAAATCCTGGGTGTTTCTTGTATGTATAGTGGATAATTTATGGGTTAACCATGGGCGGGATTCTCCCCTACCCGGCGGGGCGGGGGGTCCCGGCGTAGCGGAGTGGCGCCAAGCACTCCGGCGTCGGGCCTATTCTCCGCACCTTTAGGGGCTAGGCCTGTGCCCGAGTGGCTCCCACTCTGCCGACTGGCGCCAACGGCCTTCGGCGCTACGCCGATCGGCGTCGGGGCTGGCCGAAAGGCCTTTGCCGGTCGGCGTGAGTCCACGCATGCGCCGGAGTGTCAGCGGCCACTGACGTCACCACCGGCGCATGCGCGGTAGGGGGTCTCTTCCGCCTCCGCCATGATGGATGCCGTAGCGGCGGCGGAAGAAAAAGAGTGCCCCCACGGCTCTGGCCCGCCCGCCGATCGGTGGGCCCCGATCGAGGGTCAGGCCACCGTGGGGGCACCCCCCGGGGTGCGATCGCCCCATACCCCCACCAGGACCCCGGGGGCCCACTCGCGCCGCCAATCTCGCCGGCACAGAGGTGGTTTAAACCACGTCGGCAGGAGAGGCCTGACAGCGGCGGGACTTCGGCCCATCGCGGGCCGGAGAATCACCACGGGGGGCCCGCCGATCGGCGGGGCACGATTCCCGCTCCCGCCGATTCCCGGGTGGCGGAGAATCCTGCGGGGGGTCGGAGAATTCTGCCCTCTATGTGTATTTAATAGATCCTCCACCAGAGGTGATAGCTACTGCATTGTTTCAGCTAAGCGAATCAGCTAATTTAGTGACCATTTGCATTTATACAGGACCTTTAATAAAGTAACATGCCTGGCTGAGGAACCTAGAACAAGGGGACACAGTCTAAGACTAAGGGGTCGATAGTTTGAGACTCAAGCGAGTTGGGGGCTTCTTCACTCAAAGGGGTGTGAATCTTTGGGACTCTACTCCAGAGGGCTGTGGATACTCCATTGCTGAATATAGTCAAGGCTGAGATTAATAAACCTTCTACCGTCAGGGAATCAATATGCAAAGTGGTGATAAAAATGAAGTTTTGAGACTAAAGATCAGCCATAATTGTATTGAATGGCAGATCAGGCTCGGCAGACTGTCTAAGTCTTTCATTTCATTAAATCATGGGATGTGGACATCGCTAGCTGGGCCAGCATTTATTGCCCATCACTAATCGCCTTTGAACTTAGTGGCTTGCTGGGACATTTCAGAGTCAGCTTCATTGGTGTGGGTCTGATGTCACATGTAGGCCAGACCAGACAAGGACGGCAGATTTCCTTCCCTAAGTAGGGATTCGTCACCCAGATGGGCTTTTACGACAATCGACAATGGTTTCATGATCATCTTTAAACTTTCAATTCCAGATATTTTATTCAATTCAAATACCAGGAACTGCCATGGGGGGATTTAAATTCAGCCCCCCTTTACATTCCCCTGGGTCCCTGCCTCCCCTGTGGCCTACTCCTGCTCCTATTTCTCAAGTTACGAAACATTAGCCTGACATTGTTCTCCAATTTCCCCGAATAAAAGGCTGTTGCATCTTTCTCTGAGAGCTCATTATCAAGGCATTAATGAGGAATGTTACAACACCCTGGGCTAGTGCATGGTCAATTCCAGCCCAGAGTCGCAACACAAGTGAATTAACCAATAATTCGAAGAGAAATACCCAAAGGTTTTGGGCCTTGGCTGCCCAATAATTACAGTCACCAGGTTTGTAAGTTTAAACACAATACTTTTTTTTGAGAACAAGAACTATAATGAAATATGCAGCAAGTACAATTGGTTAGCTGTCATATTACCACCAGTGTAAGTTACTGCCATCCTTTTCCAGGAGTGGCCTCGGCCTTCACATCAGGCTGTGTTGAGAGAGATATCAGATTCCGGATTCTGCTTGCACAGCCAGCTCTGTAGACAGAGGTGGTTCTCAGAGTGGCCTTTCGGTGAGAATTAACGGGATATTCCTGAGTGAGTTGGTTAGATTACAATGGGTCTGAGAAACATTCCAGTGAGGTCCTATCCAATCACCACCTGTTACCAGGCAGGGCACAGCCTCCTGGGCCCATTCATTGGCCATCAGCCACATCAATCAATCTGATTCATCATTGATGTCTCCTGCTGCTGCAATCCTCTTCTTAAATTTAAAGGCACAGGCCACCTACAAGCTGTTTTGCCTTAAAGATACAGGCTGTATGAAAGTCACAGGTCCGTTGCTCATCCATGGATCAAAATGGTCAGAGCAAAAATAAAGGAAATGGGAAATAAGGGAATAAACAGGAATTAAACAGGAGGGACCCTTACCCGAGCTTCGCTAGGCTAGCATTTGTTGCCCATCCCAAATTGCCCTTGAGAAGGTGGTGGTGAGCTGCCTTCTTAACTGCTGCAGTCCGTGTGGTGTAGGTACACCCACCGTGCTGTTAGGGTGCGAGTGGGAGGATGTTAATCAAGTGGCAGTGAAGGAACGGGAACATATTTCCAAGTCAAGATGTTAAGTGACTTGGAGGGGAACCTCCAGGTGGTGTGGTCCCATGTGTCTGTTGCCCTTGCTCTTCTAGATGGTAGAGGTAATGGGTTTGGAAGGTACTGTCGAAGGAGCCTTGGGGAGTTCCTGCAGTGCATCTTGTAGATGGTACACACGGCTGCTCCTGTGTGTCGATGGTGGAGGGAGTGAATGTTTGTGGAAGGGGGAGCAATCAAGCGGGGCTGCTTTGTCCTGAATGGTGTTGAGCTTCTTGAGTGTTGTTGGAGCTGCGCTCATCCAGGCAAGTGGAGAGGATTCCATCACATTCTTGACTTGTGCCTTGTAGATGGGGGGCAGGCTTTGGGGAGTCAGGAGGTGAGTGACTCGCCCCATGACTCCTAGCCTCTGACCTGCTTTGAGTCACAGCATTTATATGGTTAGTCCAGTTCAGTTTCTGATCAATGGTAACCTCCAGGATGTTGATATCAAAGATAGACTTTAGAGAAAATAATGACATTTTCAACTTCTAATAACTTTCTCACCCAGTGAAATTTCACTCCCATGGCTTCTGGTGTCACCACATAATTTATTCTTCACAGATTGGTAACAACTTTGCGAACACACTCAGAGGGCAGATTCGTACTAGAATTTGGCGAGGTGTCAGGCTCAGACTGAAAATGTGCCTGCAACTCTCCAGTTGCACAGACCAGCTTTCTCTCCAGATGTTAAGCCTCTTTAAAGAAAAAAAAAAGAGTGGCGTGGTTCAGGCCATCTGTCTATGGTTGGGGGGGGGGGGGGGGGGGGGGGGGGGGGGTCTGATCGTGCCGGCACCCAGTTTCACAGAGATCAGGACGCCATCTTTAATGGTGGAATTAATGGTGGGATTTGAACCCACATCCCCAGAGTATTACATTGGACTCTAGTCCAAAGACAATAGCAGTCCGCCACTCCCTCCCCTAATATCCACCATCTTCATATGTTGTCTACAGAGGTCCTTGTTGCAGAGGTATGGTCAGCCAGCAGGTGACCCAACCACCAGTTCACCATACAGAAAGTGTTTGGGTATACAGCCGTCATCCATCTAATGAAGGTGGCTGAACCATCACAGATCACTGTCTTAGCAGTGAGTGTATGCTGATGGAATTAGCACACTCCTTGTCCAGCTGAGAGATGCTGAGATGTGGAAACTATTCAGCGTATGTTGTCCACCTCTCATGATAGAGGAGTGCACTGACGGCTTAGTAGACTTGCAGTTTTCTGTTCTCACTCAGATCCTGTTCCCCACTCTTACTCAGCTTAGACAGAACATTTTGTGATGTGTGTGTTGATTTCAGCATCGAGTGACAGATTGTTGGTGATTGTGGAGCCTAGATATGTGAAGCTATCAATAACCTCCAGCAAACCTATAGAGAGAGGATGAATGCTGCACAAATCATTTCCAGGCCATCTATAAACAGCTACTTCAAGTATAACATGGGTGAATTTGCAAAGAATGCCACATTCATATTTCTAGGTGGCATTCAGCGAACTACAGTTGCTTCTTTGGTTTGTGCGGTTGCAAGTATGTCTTCAACATTGAAGACAAAACTGTGCGTAAGTTAAACTTTACCTATAGAATCCCTACTGTGCAGAAGGAGGCCATTCGGCTCATTAAGTCTGCACCGACCCTCTGAAAGAGCACTACGTCCAAGCCCACTTCCCCCACTCTATCCCCGTAAACTCACCTAACCGTTGGACCCTAAGGGGCAATTTAGCATGTCCAATCCAGCTAACCTGCACATCTTTGGACTATGGGTGGAAACCGGAGCACCCGGAGGAAACCCATGGAGACATGGGGAGAATGTGCAGACTCCGCACAGACAGTCACTCAAGGCTGGAATTGAACCCGGGTCCCTGGCGCTATGAAGCAGCAGTGCTAATGACCGTGACGCCAAGTTATATAATGGGGTGAATTCTCCACCTCCCAGCTGCGAATTCCTCAGTGGCTGCACCATTGCTGGCAACGCGATTCTCCGTTCCCACGACTGGCCAGTGGGATTTCCCATTTCAACCACCCCACGCCGCCGTGCTACATGAGAGGTGGGGGTGCGCTGCTGGCGGAACGAGGAATCCCACCTGCGGAGGATTCGCCCTGATGTATTTTGCTTGACTGATCTAATTTATCAGATTGTCTCCTGTTACTGGGACACCTTATTGGCATTCAATGCTGCTGATATTAGGGAATAACACAAAATGCTGATGTGCTGTATGGAAGTAATGCAGAATATAAGAAAATATGGAACAAGAAAACGCATTTGGCCCATGACCTAATTCAACTGTTATGGCCTCTTCCTTGCTTGATTAATCTCCTGAGGGATTTCATCGTCCACAGGGGAAACAATTCCAATAAGGAAAACCTCTAAAATACATCCCTGACCTCTGGAAGTAAATGGACCACAACGTCTAAGAGGTTGATCTGAAATCACAGCCGACATTACTGAGCCCAGACAGTTGTTCATAGTTCACACTTCCAAGGTTAGAACAGGTTTAATGATAGAATAATCATAGTCTCTGGAGTCTTACATCTTTTATGTCTGTATTTGACCCTGCAAAATTCAATCCTTTCTCACCAGATTATTAACGCTCCCTCATATTAATGTCACGTTTCTCACGATGTGGTGAAAATGTCTCTCGGACATGAAATATCAACAAAAATATTTTCAGTGCTCTTGCACAAATGTTTAACAATTGCACGCTGGGACAGGCGTTTGCGAGTTCAAACTCAACTCAAGAGACTCAAGTACATAATCTGACAGTCCAGCGCCATGCCAACGGACCTCTACATTGCCGGACATGCTGCTTTTCAGATGAACTGTTAAACGAATGTCATGTTTTCCTGTTCAAGCAAACGTTAGGAAAATCCCATGGCGTTATAAAAGAACAAAAAACAAAGACAATTACAGCGCAGGAACAGGCCCTTCGGCCCTCCCAGCCTGCGCCGATCCAGATCCTTTATCTAAACCTGTCGCCTATTTTCCAAGCATCTACTCTCTGTTCCCCGCCCGTTCATATATCTGTCTAGATGCATCTTAAATGATGCTATGATGGAAAAGGAGCAGGGAGATCTTCCAGTATTACATGCAAAATTCATTCCTCAGCCGATATTTCCAGAAATAAATTCATCTCATTACTGTAGATGGGACATCGGGAAAATTGGTTGTTGCATTCACCAGCAAAAAAATAGTGACCACCCTTCAAATGTAATTAATTGACTGCAAGGCCTGAGGTAAACGCAAGTTTATTTTTTTCTATGCCCCGTAAAATTGCCAACTTGCTCTTTTTAGAATGCGGGCTCAGAGCATTTGCTGAGGTAGGTTGGTCATCCACCAATGAAGTGATGTTCACAGAGAGTCTAAAAATGATTCCGTCTTTACTTCAGAGGACTGTTCCAAATAGAAATCTTTGTAATCAGAGAAGATTACTACAATCCGTCTCACCAGCCCAAGTGAGACCCTAATGGTCTTTTTCGCTCTGCCACAAGCACTTTTTATAATAACTGAAATAATTGATATTGTGTCAATTATGGAAGGACTAGCGAACTATATAAATTTAAGTATCAATTCGATATATACAAAATTTAATTTTGCAAAATATCTTAAATGTTTCAAACACCAGAAACATAACTTGTCACTACCCTTTCTTCATCTGTTCTTGGGATATGGGTGTCGCTAGCTAGGCTAGCATTTATTGCCCATTCCTAATTGCCACTTGGGAAGGTGCCAATGATTCTCCTTCTTGAACCGTCTGCAGTCCATGTAGTGTTGGGACACCCATAATGCTGTAAGGGAGGGAGTTCCAGGATTGTGACCCAGGGACAGTGAAGGAACGGCCCATATTTCCAAGTCAGGATAGTGAGTGACATGGAGGGGAACCTCCAGGCGGTGGGGTTCCCAGGTATCTGCTCTTGTCCTCCCAGATTGTAGAGGTCACGGGTTTAGCAGGTGCTGCCTAAGGACCCTTGGCGATTTGCTGCAGTGCATTTTGTAGATGGTACACACGGCTGCTACTGTGCATCAGTGGTGGAGGGAGTGAATGTTTGTGGATGGGGTGTCGATCAAGCGGGGCTGCTTTGTCCTGGATGGTGTTGAGCTACCTGGGTGGTGTTGGAGCTGCACTCATCCAGGCGAGTGGAGAGTATTCCATCACACTCCTGGGCCGGGATTCTCCCCTACCCGGTGGGGCGGGGGGGTCCCAGCGTAGCGGAGTGACGCCAACCACTCCGGCGTCGGGCCTCCCCAAAGGTGCGGAATTCTCCGCACCTTTAGGGGCTAGGCCCACGTCGGAGTGGCTCCCGCTCCGCCGATGGTGCCAAAACCGGCGGCAACAGCCTTTGGCGCTACGCCGCCCGGCGTCGGGGCTGGGCAAAAGGCCTTCGCTGGTCCGCGCATGCGTCGGTGCGTCAGCATCGGCGCATGCGTGGTAGGGGGGGTCTCTTCCACCTCCGCCATGGTGGAGGCCGTGGTGGCGGCGGAAGAAAAAGAGTGCCCCCACGGCACTGGCCCGCCCGCCGATCTGTGGGCCCCAATCACGGGTCAGGCCACCATGGGGGCATCCCCCCGGGGTCCGATCGCCCCGCGCCTCCCCCAGGACCCCGGGGGCCCGCTCGCGCCGCCAATCCCACCGGCCAGGTAAGTGGTTTAAACCACGTCGGCAGGATTGGCCTGTCAGCAGCGGGACTTTGGCCCATTGTGGGCCGGAGAATCGCCGCTGGGAGCACGCCGATCGGCGGGGCGTGATTCCCGCTCCCGCCGATTCCCGGGTGGCGGAGAATTCCGGCCATGGCGGGGTCGGGATTTACGCCGGCCCCGGGAGATTCCCCGACCCTGCGGGGGGGGGGTCAGAGAATTCCGCCCTGATTTGTGCCTTGTAGATGGTGGACAGGCTTTGGGGAGTCAGGAGGTGAGTTACTCTCCGCAGGATTCCCAGACTCTGACCTGCTCTTGTAGCCACAGTATTTATATGGCTGGGTCCAGTTCAGTCTCTGATCAATGGTAACCCCAGGATGTTGATAGTGGGGATTCAGCGATGGTAATGCAGTTGAATAAAAAGGGGAGATGGTTTGATTCTCTTTTGTTGGAGATTATCATTACCTGGTCATGGGTAAGGCTTTCTGATACACATTAAATATCATTATGGAATTTATATTCAGGCATAGCTTGGTACTTTCTTATGCTCTGATTAACAATTCACAGCTGTACAGTTGTGGGCACCACACTCTGGGAAGGATGTGAACACATTGGGGAGAGAGCAGAAGAGGTTTACAAGAACGGTTCCAGGGATGAGAAACAGTTGTGAGGATAGATTGGAGAGATTGGGACTGTTCTCCTTGGAGAGAAGAAGGCTGAGAGGAGATTTGATAGAGATGTTCAACATCATGAGGAGGCTGGACAGAGTAGACAGGGAGAAACTGCTCCCACTCGTAAAAGGATCAGGAACGAGAGGGAACAGATTTTAAATGATTTGCAAAAGAAGCAAATGTGATGTGAGAAAAATCATTTTCGCACAGCGAGTGGTTGGGGTCTGGAATGTGCTGCCGGGAAGTGAGGTGGAGGCAGGTTCAATCGAGGCGTTCCAGAGGGTGTTAGATGATTATTAGAATAGGAACAATGTGCAGGGGTACGGGGAAAAGGCAGGGGAATGGGCACTCAGTCATGATGCTCGTTTGGAGAGCTGGTGCAGACAGGATGGGCCAAATGGCCTCTTTCTGCACCCTAACAATTCTGTGATTCAATCCCTTTTGGATTAGAATGAGGCCCTGTTCTGCAATAGCATTTTTGAAGAGAAAATGTCAAGAGATTCTTTATACACTTTCATATTCTGACACAATTCAGACACAATTTCAGCTACTTCTATGCATTTTCATTATCTTTTCAACCATATAATGTCACTGTCAGAGCGCAGTACTTCAGGAAAAAACTATAACGCAGACAAAATATGGAGATTATCAAGTGCCTAACCGTGACGCTGATAAAGGCTTCAGAGCCAGTCAGTTCAGTTACTATCTTCCAACTCCCTGTTCACCTCCAGCACCCCAGCTCCAGGGTTTGATTCAATGCAACATGGTGAAAAAGTTGGAGCAATTTCTGCACATGATGTGTGTGCAGCAACTTATTACCCGAGTCCTATATCTTTGCATAAATTGCGAGGGGGGTGGAAGGAATGAGGGATTTGTGTTTGGAGGGGCGGTTCATGAGTTTAGAAGAGCTGTCAGAGAGGTTAGGGCTCTTGCAGTCAGAACGATTTCGGTATTTGCAGGTACGGGATTTTGCGAGGAACGTCTCCCCATCTTTTCCAGTAGTGCCCCAATTCTGGCTGTTGGAAAGGGTTCTGTCACTCGTGGGACGGAGGAGGGGAGTACTTCGCGAATCTACGGGAGGACCCAGGCGGAGGAGAGTGCATCTCTGGAGGGGATTAAGGCCAAGTGGGAGGAGGAGTTGGCGGCTGAATTGGAGGAGGGGATGTGGTGTGAGGCGCTGCAAAGGGCGAACGCCACATCTTCGTGTGCGAGACTTGGGCTTATACAGTTAAAGGTGGTACATTTAACAAGGTCTAGGTTGGGTCGGCTGTTTAAAGGGAGTGGAGAATAAGTGTGAGCGCTGTGGAAGGGGCTGAGCTAACCACGTGCATATATCCTGGGCATGTCCTCAGATTGTGAGGGTTTGGGTGTCCTTCTTCAGCACCATGTTGGCGATTCTACAATTTAAATTGGAGTCCAGTCCCTTCGGGGCCATATTTGAGGTGTCAGATCTGCCGGAGCTGCAGACGGGTGCAGGGGGGGGGGGCGAATGTCTTAGCCTCCTCCTCACTGATCGCTCGCAGGCGGGCTCTGACGGACTGGAGGGCCAGCTTCTCCACCCAATGCCTCAGTATGGCTGGGGGATCTTAACAACGTTAACCTGACAGGCTGAGTAACGACACTGGTGATAAGGAGCAAGAACAAGATTCTGGACAGCCATATTTCGATTCCCGTAGGGAAAAAAAGAGAAAACTCGAAAATGCTGCGATTTGGCAAAGATGTCCCAGCAAGATGTGTGTGAATCTCTGCAAGCTAAAGAATGTTCATTTGGTGATTTCAAAGTGGTAACTGTTCTCAGTAGGGAAGTTAAACCTGATGTCTTTCTGTACAAAGGGTTCTTTTTGCCTTATGGATGTTGCAAGAAAAGATTAAGAGTTACTTATAGAGTACTGTATTCTTTGGGGGATTTATTGGTATTGACAGTTAAGATGTTTACTGTGGGTTTATCAAGTGGGGTTTCATAAATAAACATTGTTTTAATTTAAAAGTACTGTAGATTTTTGGTGCATCACACCTGTAAGGTAAGACAGTGTGCTCCCCATAACCACAATCTATTAAAAGTTGTGGGTCAGGTGAACTCCATGATACACTTTGGGGGTTCTCTAAACCCTGGCCCATGACATTATACAGATATACTCGCCTACCTTTCGGAGTATCATCGGCGCATGCTATTTCCCAGAGGGTTATGGAATACATCCTTCAAGGATTGTCCACGGTCCACTTTACCTGGATGGTGTATGAATCTCAGGAGCCACCAAGAAGGAACACCTGGAAAATTTGGTGGAAGCCTTTTGGCGATTCCCCGATGCAGGCGCCCGTCTTAAATGAGAGAAATGTGTGTTTTAGACAAGCGAGGTAACATCGCTCAGTGCCATATCGACAAGGACGGCCTACACCCTGTAGGAAACAAGGTAAAGACCAGAGAAGGAGCCCCGACACCGAGAAACACAACAGAAATTATTAGGTAAAATTTATACCACCTTGCTGGCACCCCTACACATACTGTTTAAAAAGAATCAGAAATATTTGCAGCAAACACTACAAGACGAAGCTTTCACAAAGGTGAAGAACCAACTGCTTTCATCAAACTTATTGGCACATTGTAACCCCTTATATTAATGTGCGATGTCTCTACTTATGGAGTACGAGTGGTAATATCCCAACAATGGGACGAGCAACCAATTGCGAATGCATCCAGGACCTTGACAAGTGCAGAGGGGAGATATGCGTAGATTGAAAAAGCGGGATTGGCCATGGAAGTCGTGGCAAAGAAGTTTTACCAATATGTCTACGGATGACATTTTATCACCATCACGATCACAAACCTCTATTGGGCCTCTTTAAGGAGGACAAGGCAGTTCCTCCCAGCCACTCTGCCTGGATCTAACGCTGGGTTCACCTTTCAGCATCACCCAGGAATGCAAATCGCAAATGCAGAATCCCCGAGTCACCTGTTGCTGCCCACTATCCTGCCCACCCCCGTCAAGGATGGATAAAGATATTATGACTCTAAATTTCATGGAAACCTTGCCTGTATCCGCCAAACAGATCCAGATGGGACTCAAAAGGACCTTACGCTGTCAAAGCTACATCACTCCATCCCAGGTAGCGGAGTACAAGGATATCCCACAGAGGATTTAAAAGCCTTCCTCACAAAACCCCAGGATTGAAGTGTGGAAGGCGGTATTATCCTGAGGAGAGCCCGAGTGATCTTCCCACGTCCGTAGAGAGAGTCTGACAGTCATTCAGCACCCACGGAATATCGGGGGTCCTCGTAACAGACATTGGGAGCTCTGTCACCAGTAGGGAATTTCAGGAGTTTATGAAGATCAACAGAGTGTAGCACATCTGTACGGCACCATATCACTCACTCATCCTTAAACAGCCGAGCCGAATAAGCGGCCCAAACAAAGAACAGCATAAAAACTCAGACCACAGGCTTGCTCGAGACAAAACAAGCACAGGTCTTCTTTAATTATAGGACCATGCCACACACAACAACAGGAGAGGCACCAGGCCTCTGGGCGTGTCTCACCTTAATGTTCCCCAATTGAGACGGGAAAGTACAGTCAAAGCAAGAGGCCCGGAAGAAAAACCACGACAGCCAAAGATGAGAAAGGGCCTTTAGGCTGGGAGAACCATTCACATCCATAACTTCGGAGATGATTCCTCTTGGATCCCAGGAGCCATAATAGAGAAAATGGGGCCTGTATCGTACAAGGTTAAAACCAGAAAGAAAACTTTGAGAAAGCATGTAGACCACCTCAGAAGCAGGGAACCCTTCACTGAGTAAAACACTCCTGGAGAACCAATATCCTCAACGGCCTTCAGACCGGCCTACAGACAGGGGACGTAACCCACCCTGGACCCGAGTCAGTCAGCAAGACGAGGAAAACTCAGGCTCCGGAATGGAAGTAGAGGTGACAGAACCCCGGCTGGAGGTCACCGTCAAGGAAGAGCCCCCGGCAATAGCCCTTCGCCACTCATTGCTTAAGACACGGTCCCCCCACCCGCTATTTGCTCCCCCAATCTGACCCCACTGATGTTAGACACATGGCCACATGCAAAGAGGCAGAGAAGGCCCCACTGTCATGGGAGCAAGGAAATCAGATCCCGTAGTTTGGGAGGGGGAGGGGGTGTGATAACCTCTACAAGGACCACAGGGGATCAATAATAGATATCCCTGTGGGACTTGTCGAGTATGAGTTTCCCTGGTAACGGGCAGAGGCCCATCCAACTTGGATTCGTTAACTCAGCAGTTAACTGGTTAACTGGGCCGGTAAATCTGGTAGGCCCGAGCTAGGTTTTATTGTTGTATGCCACGGGATAGTGGCTTTACCTTTGAGTTATGAATAAACAAAGTTAGCCTTACAGACCGTGTCTCCTGGATTACGACAGGTGGGTGCCTATTTACTCTTCAATTACTGACTGGTTAACCAAATTGGTGGAAGATACAATTTTGCAACCTGCGGGATTCTCCGCCGGCAGGAATCTCCGCTTCGCCGGCAGCGCTCTCACGCCCGTGGATTTCCCAACAGCGTGGGGTAGGCCACAATGGGAAACCCCATTGGGCGGCTGCGGGAACGGAGACTCCCGCTGCTGGCGGGGGCGCGCCGGAAAACGGGGTTGGCAGGATGGAGAATCCCGCCCTTGACGTGTGAGAATCTGTTTTCAGGATTGCCATGTGAATTGCAGAGGCAAACAGGAATCCTCTTTTTTCACCTTATGTGTGCCACCTTTTGGATAGTCTCATTTCCTTTGTCAGTACATGAGTTAACATGTTAGTGCTGACGAGAAAATGCTGTGATTAACCCTTCGGAAATAAAATAAATATGGGATGAGGTTAACCAATATGTAACCAGAGGAAATTAATTCCTCGATATAAACTGTGGGCTTATGGCTGCCTCTTAAGGATGATTTAAGAGGCAAAAATGAAGTGAGCTATCTCATTCCCATGCTGAACAGAAGAGTTATGTAGGTCATGTACATGTGCAGTTGGGAGACTATTAATATGTAATATTTTCTATCAATATTTATGAACCTTTCCATAGTGCATGTATGAACTTGTTTAAAACAAAAATCTTAAGCACATCAGTGTTTCCAGTGCAGGATGAATAGAAACTGAAGGGGCTGCTACACCTGCTGGGGTGGGTGGGCAGTTCAAATCAATCGGAGGTCTGGCCTGCTGTTGTCCAACCTGATTCCTGTCACTTCCAATTTTAACCTGCTCTTCTCAGTAGACTGTACAGGTCAGTGGTGGGCAACCTACGGCCCATCTGGGTTCTGAGTGGGGCCTACGAGACATTTTGTTGACCGTTGTCCATGCGCAGGGTCGCCATATTCCGCTGATTTCCGCCCATGTGGTTTTTCCCTCCCGGTGTGACTGAAGTGATTCACACGTGAAGTGAGGTGTGTGCTGATTGCTCACAACATTGCAGAGCCTTTGGCTTTAATCTTTATGTCGTCATTGACTACAGGAATAGTGCCAGAAGACTGGAAGATAGCAAATGTTGTCCCCTTGTTCAAGAAGGGGAGTAGAGACAACCCCGGTAACTATAGACCAGTGAGCCTTACTTCTGTTGTTGGCAAAGTCTTGGAAAGGCTTATAGGAGATAAAATTTATAATCATCTAGAAAGGAATAATTTGATTAGGGATAGTCAACACGATTTTGTGAAGGGTAGGTTGTGCCTCACAAACCTTACTGAGTTCTTTGAGAAGGTGACCAAGCAGGTGGACGAGGATAAAGCAGTTGATGGGGTGTATATGGATTTCAGTAAAGCATTTGATAAGGTTCCCCACGGTAGGCTATTGCAGAAAACACGGAGGCATGGGATTGAGGGTGATTTAGCAGTTTGGATCAGAAATTGGCTAGCTGATAGAAGACAGAGGGTGGTGGTTGATGGGAAATATTCAGCCTGGAGTTCAGTTACCACAAGGATCTGTTTTGGGGCCATTGCTGTTTGTTATTTTTATAAATGACTTGGAGGCGGGCGTAGAAGGATGGGTGAGTAAATTTGCAGATGACACTAAAGTCGGTGGAGTTGTGGACAGTGCGGAAGGATGTTACAGGTGACAGAGGAACAGAGATAAGCTGCAGAGCTGGGCTGACAGGTGGTAAATGGAGTTTAATGCAGAAAGGTGTGAGGTGATTCACTTTGGAAGGAATAACAGGAATGCGGAATATTTGGCTAATGGTAAAATTCTTGGTAGTGTGGATGAGCAGAGAGATCTCGGTGTCCATGCCCATAGATCCCTGAAAGTTGCCACCCAGGTTGATAGGGTTGTGAAGAAGATGTACGGTGTGTTAGCTTTTATTGGTAGAGGGATTGAGTTTCGGAGCCATGAGGTCATGTTGCAGCTGTACAAAACTCTGGTGCGGCCGCATTTGGAGTATTGCGTGCAGTTCTGGTCGCTGCATTATAGGAAGGATGTGGAAGCATTGGAACGGGTGCAGAGGAGATTTACCAGGATGTTTCCTGGTATGGAGGGAAAATCTTACGAGGAAAGGCTGAGGGACTTGAGGCTGTTTTCGTGAGAGAGAAGAAGGTTAAGAGGTGACTTAATTGAGGCATACAAGATGATCATAGGATTAGATAGGGTGGACAGTGGGAGCCTTTTTCCTCGGATGGAGGTGGCTAGCATGAGGGGACATAGCTTTAAATTGAGGGGAGATAGATATAGGACAGATGTCAGAGGTAGGTTCTTTACTCAGAGAGTAGTAAGGGTGTGGAATGCCCTGCATGCAACAGTAGTGGACTCGCCAACATTAAGGGCATTTAAATGGTCACTGGATAAACATATGGATGACAATGGAATAGTGTAGATGGGCTTTAGATTGGTTTCACAGGTCGGTGCAACATCGAGGGCTGAAGGGCCTGTACTGCGCTGTAATGTTCTAATGTTCTCATGAACATTGAGAGCCGTGCGCTCCCTCTGTGTCGAAAGTGGAAATATTTCTATTGTCTTTACCATTTGAAGTTGATGAAAGTTCTATTAATATATAAATGATGAAGCATTTGCTATAACTCGTTATGAAATATTCAGCGTGTATTAAATGTATTTAATCTTATTCATGGGGTCACGGTGAGTGAACAATCCTGATTTCAATCTTGTGGCCCATTGAGATGAAGGAGGGTCACTCATGTGGCCCACTCACTGGCCGAGGTTGCCCATCACTGGTATAGACACATGTTTGAAGCTGGTCATGTCCTTCCTTACATATGGGGCTGGATTCTCCCCTCCCCCAGCTGCGTGTTTCTCGACAGCGCGCCATTTGCTGGCGGCAAGGTTTTCTACTCCCTCCGCTTGTCAACGGGATTTCCCGTTGAAGCCACTGATGCCACTGGAAACCTGCGGGCAGCGGGTGCGCTTCCTGTGGGAGCATAGAATCCCAACCGCCCGAGAATTCCGTCCGTAGTGTTGTTGGGAGCTGACGGGGATTTTATGGCCTGAATTCAAAGTTTTGGTATCTTTCCGGTTTGGTGACGATTAATGGAAGATGACCTCGGAAAGAAGAGGCCATTTTAAGATTAAAATTTTTTATTTTGGTGTTAGTAGCAAATGCTCCTCGTAGACCCACGAGGAAAGCTGAGCTCTCCTATGTCCCCGGGTACGTCTCATGAAACTGTCCCTAAACCCTGCTCTCCATGATTAACCTCCTGGGTGACAAGCTACCCATTGGTGGTGGCTGGCAGGCCCCATTACTGAACCAACCCCACTTTCTGGTTATATCAGACAGGCAACTGGCAGGATTGGGCCTGGGTAATTTTAACTTTGTGCCTCCTGGGTCAGGGTACACTGAAAGGAATGGTTGCCTTCAGCTCGGGGAGGAATGCAGGATGTGATTGTTTATTCTCTCTCCGTGAGTGAGCGATAGTGGATAGGTTCCATTGAGAAACAATCTTTGCACTCTCCCATTTCTGTGGAGTGGTGACCCAGATTGCTTGAGGGTAGTTATATGCATGCTGTTGTCAATTGGCATTTGGCTATTGAAGAGCGTGTAACAAATAGATGCACTGGTGGGTATTAAGATGTGGATATGGTGGGAAGGCTTTTTATTAGAATCATAAAATCCCTTTAATCATCAATGCCTACAGTGCAGAAGAAAGCCATTTGACCCATCGAGTCTGCACCGACCCTCCGATAAAGCAACCTACCTAGTCTCACTTCCCCACCCTATCCCTGTAACCCCACCCAATCTGCACGTCTTGGGACACTAAGGGGTAATATAGCACGGCCAATCCCCCTAACCTGCACATCTTCTGGACGTTAAGGGGCAATTTAGCATGGCCAATCCACCTAACCTGCACACCTTCTGGACGTTAAGGGGCAATTTAGCATGGCCAATCCACCTAACCTGCACATCTTCTGGACGTTAAGGGGAAATTTAGCATGGCCAATCCACCTAACCTGCACATCTTCTGGACACTAAGGGACAATTTATCACGGCCAATCCACCTAACCTGCACATCTTTGGACACTAAGGGGCAATTTAGCATGGCCAATCCACCTAACCTGCACATCTTTGGACTGTGGGAGGAAACCGGAGCACCCGGAGGAAACCCACGCAGACACGGGGAGAACTCCACACAGACAGTCACCCGGGGCCAGAATCAAACCCGGGTCCCTGGCGCTGTGAGGCAGCAGCGCTAACCACTGCACCACCGTGCCATTAATTTGGTCAATTGTTTTATTTTAGTTGGGACATGGTTTGTGCGCATCGTTTTTTTTTCAATGTGGGTTAACTGTGTGTCACAAGCTACATTTGATTCCACCACCCCAGAATCTTTAGTGGCAGTTATTAGAATGAATGGGGTTGCCATGGTTATAGCTAGTGTTCACTGATGGTGAGAATATACTTTTTTTCCCTCTTTTATTGTCGCTGGCTCATAGAAATTCGCTGGAGTTGGGTCTTACTTTGCCTTTGTACCAAATTTAAAATATATATACCAGTTATACCGGAGAACCAAGTATAAGGACACAGAAGGACACATGGGTGGCCTGGTAGAACAGTGGGTAGCACTGTTCACAGCTCCAGGGTCCCGGGTTCGATTCCCGGCTTGGGTCACTGTCTGTGCGGGGTCTGCACGTTCTCCCCGTGTCTGCGTGGGTTTCCTCCGGGTGCCCCGGTTTCCTCCCACAAGCCCCGAAAGACGTGCTGTTGGGTGAATTGGACATTCTGAATTCTCCCTCTGTGACCCGAACAGGTGCCGGAATGTGGCGACTAGGGGCTTTTCACAGTAACTTCATTGCAGTGTTAATGTAAACCTACTTGTGACAATAATAAAGATTATTATTATTGTTATTAAAGTTATGCAGCAGCTATTCAAAAACCTGGCTAGACCCCACTTGGAGACACTGTGAACAGTTCTGGGCACCATACTTTAGGAAGGATATTTTGGCCTTGGAGAGAGTGCAATGTAGGTTTACAAAAATGATACCTGGACTTCAGGGCTTAAGTTCTAAGGAGCGATACAAATTAGGCCTGTTTTCTCTCGCATTTAGAAGGTTAGAGTGCAATCTGATCAAAGTCTTCAAGATAACAGGAAAAGGCAGGGTAGATAAAGATAAGGGGCGGATTTCTCACTCCCAGCCACACCAGGTGTGGCACGCAGTCAGGATTCTCTGTTTTGCCGGCTGGTCAATGGGGTTCCCCATTGTAGGGCAGACCTACGCTGTAGAGAACCCCCCGGGTCTGACGGCAAAACGGAGAATCCCGACTGCGGAGGTTAGAGATTCTAAAACTAGGGGGCGTAGTCCAAAGATTAGGGCCAGACCATTGAGGAGAGATATTAGGAAGAACGTCTATACACAAGAGGTGGTAGAGGTTCGAAACTCTCTCTCCCGCAAATGGCAATTAATGATTGATCAGTTGTTAATTTTGAAGATAGATAATTTTTTGTTCAGCAAAGGTATTAAGGGATATGGGCCAAAGACAGGTATATGGGGCTGGATTCCATGATTCTGCAGCTATGTCCGTAGGATTCGTCTAGTCTTACAACCAGAAAGTCAGCGTCGCCCCCGCACCGATGCTCCGCCCAATGGGGGGCTAGCAGCCGTGCAGTGTAAAGCCCTTTACCTGCGGATACGGCCGCAGAATGGCTGGGACCGTGACCGCGCATGTGCGCGGCGGCGGCCTGCGGCGGGTGCACCATGCAACATGATGTGCGCTGACCCGGCCTGCCAAAAACCGCCCCCCCCTGGACTACCCTCCGCCGTCCCCGATTCCGGCATAAATGGGGATTCTCCGGCCGATCGGCGAATGAGATTTCGGCGTCGCCGACCTGAGAATCCCACCCATGGAGTTTGGCATCAGATTATCCATGATCCTATTGAATGGCAGAGCAAGCTCAAGGGGATGAATGACCTACCCCTATTCCTATATTGCTATGATACTCCTATGTAGATATGGAAGACCGCACAAACTGTGCAAAAGGATGTTCTCATGTGTTAGGAATCTTAGTGCTGAGGAATGGAATATATTCCCACTCCAGGCATGGTGTTTGCATCAAATACTCCCAGAACATGGCGTTGGTGCGACTATCCTGCCAATGGATTTGCAGGATCTTGCGGAGGCAGCGATGGTGGTCCTTCTCCAGGGTTTTGAGGTGCCTGTTGTACACAGTCCACATCTCTGAGTCATATAGGAGGGTGGGGATCATTACCCGGGGAAAGCAGGTGGCATAATCAAAGACCCCTCCGACAGAAAGGTTGGGTGGATGAGTTATTTATAGGTTTGTATGCTCCCTGTGACCTTTTCCCGATTTTGGGAAGGCCTTCTCAAACGAACCTTCTCCAGCTTGGTCAGTCACGGGCCAGGGTCTCCCTTGAGCCGATCGGGATGTTTGACCTCTTTGGGGACGCAGTGACGACACTCCTAAAGTGTCTCCGCTGCCATCCTGGGAGTCTCCTGCCATGACCGAGTTCCAAGTCGAGCAGTTAAAGCTCCCTTGGCTTCCCGATTGAGAACTCCAAATGCAGGCGAGCCCTGCCAGCCACAAAATTGAGCCATCTCCTATTCTCCATGCCAGCCATTTTGTTTGTGTCTTAACATAGATATAGACATAGAACAGTACAGCACAGAACAGGCCCTTCGGCCCTCAATGTTGTGCCGAGCCATGATCACCCTACTCAAACCCACGTATCCACCCTATACCCGTAACCCAACAACTCCCCCTTAACCTTACTTTTATTAGGACACTACGGGCAATTTAGCATGGCCAATCCACCTAACCCGCACATCTTTGGACTGTGGGAGGAAACCGGAGCACCCGGAGGAAACCCACGCACACAGGGGGAGGACGTGCAGACTCCACACAGACAGTGACCCAGCCGGGAATCGAACCTGGGACCCTGGATCTGTGAAGCATTTATGCTAACCACCATGCTACCCTGCTGCCCAAGTTGGCATGAAATTGTGAGTAGCCATTCTCATTGCAGGACTGAGCCCACAGGGTAGGAGGCAACCCAGAGGCATTCCACATCGGACACTTCCAGTGACCAGATAGTAATCCTATTACCCTGGAGGGTTTAAACTAAGGCTAGGGTGGTTATACGGCACTATCCCAGGTCCAGGAATCAAAGGAATGGACCCTGGGTTTGAGGGTTGTGATTGGAAGGTGATTTACATCTCCCTATCACCACATTTACACTTAAAACTGGGATAGTGGCAGGACTGTGTGAAACGGTAGTGCTGACTTACCACTATGGTACTGCCTGTTCTGACCAACTTAATGCCTATTCAGTGACAGGACCGCCTGCTTCGGTTATCCCCCCATCATAGAATCGTCATTGTTACGCCACCCTGGGCCAGTGCGCAGTCAATTAAAGCCCCACTTGACCCAGAGTCGCAACACAAATGAATTAACCAATAATTCTTGGAAACCTACCCAAAGTCTTTGTCTCTTGGCTGCCCAATAATTACAGTCATCAGGTTTGCAAATGTAAACACAAGAACTAGCATGAAATATGCAGCAAATACAAGTGGTTAACTATTAACTATTCCGATTAACTATTCCTAACCATTCACTTTAACTTACCCCCACCCTCTACACACACAGGACAGACAAACACAGAGGGGAGGAGAGGGTGAAAATAATACGTAAAAGGAAAAATAGTCTTTGTTTCAGATGGCTGTGTTTAAGCAGACCTTCCTTTAAAGTAAACTTTCAGATCCAGGTCACTGTTTCAGCATGGAATGGTTTCACTGTAGATTCACTCATTCAGGTTCTCTGTTGGTTCAGACATACATCAACAGAGAGAGAGAGAGAGAGACTGACAGACAGAGAGCGAGAGAGAAAGCGAGAGAGAGAGCGAGCGCAGATCCTTGTCCCTGTCATGTCCCAGTCTCAACTCTGCTTTCCTTCGGTCTCTGTAAATCACCCCACTCAGGCAGGATCCAATCACCACCTGTTACCGGGCAGAATACAGCCTTTTGACCAATTCATTGGCCACCAGCCAACCAATTGAACCGAGTCCCACCCCATCTCTCGGGTGCCACAAAGTCTGGATTCTGTTGTCCACAGCTAGCAGCACCATATGCAATATTCTCTCTGCTGCTTGACTTAAAGACGCATGTCCATCAAGCATCCAGGGATCAAAAATAATAATGGCAAAAATAAAGGAAGGGGATATAAGGGAATCAACAGAAAGGATCCTTACATCTTTGAATGCCGACAGTGCAGAAGGAGCCCATTTGACTCATTCAGTCTGCACCGACCCAATGAAAGGGCATCCTACCTCGGCCTCCGCCCCCACCATATCCCCAACTAACCTTTGGGCATTAAGGGGCAATTTAGCATGGCCAATCCACCTAACCTGCACATCTTTGGACTGTGGGAGTAAACCCACGCAGACATGGGGAGAACGTGCAAACTCCACACAGACACAAGGTCGGACACAACGGCGCCCAATGTGGGGCACCATTTCTCTTGTGTGCCAACTTCGTTTTGCACGAATTCTCAGCATAATCCTAACCTATTGGATAGAAAATTGCCTTGTCCCTTAATTAAGCTCATTTCAACAATTTAATAAAGTGCCCACAATTCTACAGATAGGTTTTCCATGACTGTATTCGTCTGACACAGCTGCTGGGATTCAAAAAATGTATCCATACATTTTCAGGACCATGTATTGCCTTCACTCTCATCAACACAGAGATTCAGAGAGGCACAGACTACAAAAGCAGGGAGGTCATGTGGAGTTGTATAGACCTTTGGTGAGGCCACATCTGGAGTACTGTGTACAATTCTGGTCACCACATTATAGGAAGGATGTGATTGCGCTGGAGGGGGTGCAGAGGCGATTCACCAGGATGTTGCCTGGGTTGGGACATTTCAGTTATGAAGAGAGGTTGGATAGGCTTGGGTTGTTTTCGCTGGAGCAGAGAAGACTGAGGTGTGACCTGATCGAGGTGGACAGGATTATGGGGGGCATGGACAGGGTGGATAGGGAGCAGCTGTTCCCCTTAGTTGAAGGGTCGGTTATGAGGGGACACAAGTTCAAGGTGAGGGGCAGGAGGTTCAGGGAGGATTTGAGGATAAACATTTTTACCCAGAGGGTGGTGATGGTCTGGAATGCACTGCCCCAACCTTTAAAAAGGACCTGGATGAGCACGTGGCGCGTCAGAACATTCAAGGCTATGGGCCAAGTGCTGGTAAATGGGATTAGGTAGGCGGGTCAGGTGGCTTTCATATGTCGGTGCAGATTCAATGGGCCGAAGGACACTGTACTTTACTGTGATTCTGTGATCATATTGCCTCCAACTAATGATGACAAAAGTGATTAAGGAAAATAGAAGCGACGCATCTTTTGAAACACTAACTAATTAAGTTGCTGTCAGAGGAAATTCACCGCTGTCTAAATGACCAGTGTCCCACTGAGAAAGACTTCATTGGGTTTTTGTGTTTGGCTCCTCAATCAGTCTGCAAAGTCTTTGAAGATATTGGTCACAAAATCGGACTCTGCCATGTTGTAGTTATTTGACAATGGCCTTCTACCCAATATGCATATACAAAATAGGTTTCACTCATCGATGCTCTGGCGAGTTGCTTCCAGAACATTTGAACTTTAGAGACATCCAATAGAATTGCAGAAAGAGGCCATTCAGGCCATTGAATCTGCATTGATTCTCTGAAACAGCTCTCTACCTAGGCCCACTCCCCCGCCCTATCCCTCTAACCGCACCTAACCTGCACATCCCTGGACACTAAGGGGCAATTGATCATGGCCAATCCACCTAACCTGCACATCTTTGGACTGTGGGAGGAAACCGGAGCACCCGGAGGAAACCCACGCACACACGGTGAGAACGTGTAAACTCTACACAGACAGTGACCCAAGGCTGGAATTGAACCCGGGCCTCTGCCGCTGTGAGGCAACAGTGCTAACCACTGTGCCGCCATGCCGCCCACACCTTGCTGCCCAATATTGAACCCTCAATCCTTTACAGAGGGTAGATATTTTTTGGTCTTAGGCATTGGGCCAGCGGGTCCGAAGTTGACTGTTCCAATTCTCTCGGTCGATCTGATTGAAGAGGTGCAGGGAGCTCCCAGCCTAGTATCAGCCTGTCAGAGAGAGCTTACTGCCAACGTAGGCCAGGAAATTGTATGCAGCTGGAGCTCTTAGAAGGTGCTGGCTGCTATTTATAGAAATGCCTGCACACTTGCAAGAGGTTCTGCTGCAGAGATGAATACAGAGCGATGGAGAATATTGCCGAGCACTCTTCCTTTACAGATGTTGCACTGTGTGTGCAGTGCCACCTGTGACTCACTTGGTAACACTCTTTCCTATGTGTTAGAAGGTTCCTGGTTCAGGTCCTACTGCGGGAACTTGATCAGGAAAGTCATGGCTGACACTCCAGTGCCGTACTGGAAGAGTACTGCACCGTCGGAGGTCTTCTCCGTGAACTATTAAACCGAGGACCTGCCTTTCCTCTCGGGTGGATGAGAAAGACCCGATGGGACTGTTTCAAAGAAGGAATTCTCACTGGTGTCCTGGCCAATATTTAACCCTCAATCAGCATGACAAGAACTAATTCTGTGGTCATTACCACATAGCCGTCTGTGTGAGAATTGTATTCTGTCCTTGTCATATTACAACACTGCAAGAGAAAGGATTCTCATGGCTGTAAAGTGCATTGAGGAGTCCAGTGGTTGTGAAAGGTGCCATACAAATGCAAGTACTGTTTTTCTTCTGCAGGCTCACGACTCCCTGGGCTAGTGTGTGGTCAATTCTAGCCCCACATGCCCCGGAGTCCCAACACAGGTGATATTAGATTTTATTTAAAATATCCAAGGTCCTTGGTTGAGCCAATAAACTACAGTCACCAGGTTTGTAACTTTAAAACACAAATTAAAAAGAACAAATTACCTTTTATTGTGTACAGTATTGTAATTAAAAGGGCAGAAAATGTAACTGACAAATACTCTTTTCCCAACCCTCCCTTCCGAACACACACACAAACAACACAAAGGGGAAAGGGTGGTGGAAAGGGAAAGAAAATATAGTTAAAAAAGAAGGATAAGGATCTTTGATGCACTGGGATGGCTTCCAGTCAATGTCTTTCTGGAGTTCAGGCTTTCGTTTTGGTACCTCTTCCTTCGAGGCTCAAGATGGTTTTCTCTGGGACAGTTGTCTACTTTCTCTGCAGACTCAGCATCATTTCAGGTTCACAGCAAAGGATGTGCCGGATACTCACTTTCAGAATGATAGAGCAGGGAGCGGCAGGGTAGCACAGTGGATAGCACTGTTGCTTCACAGCTCCAGGGTCCCGGGTTCGATTCCCGGCTTGGGTCACTGTCTGTGCGGAGTCTGCACGTCCTCCCCGTGTCTGCGTGGGTTTCCTCCGGGTGCTCCGGTTTCCTCCCACAAGTCCCAAAAGACGTGCTGTTAGGTGAATTGGGCATTCTGAATTCTCCCTCTGTGTACCCGAACAGGTGCCGGACTGTGGCGACTAGGGGCTTTTCACAGTAACTTCATTGCAGTGTTAATGTAAGCCTACTTGTGACAATAAGGATTATTATTAGTATTCTTTCACTTCAGTGAGCAGGAGAGAGAGAGAGCATTCCTTTCACTGCCAAGGTCTAAACACTTTTGTCCAGTACTCTAGAAAGCATCGCACAGGCACCAATCACTGACCATTGTCAGGCAGAACACTATTCCTGGCCAACTCACTGATTGCTAGTTAACCAAACGAACCAACTCCCTCCAAAGCTGGTTCCAAAGATCCACTCGGTGCCGAGGAGTCTGGTATCTCCTCTCCAAAATACACAGTGTCCTGACAAGCAGCACGGTAGCATTGTGGATAGCACAATTGCTTCACAGGGTCCCCGGTTTGATTCCGGTTTCGGTCACTGTCTGTGCGGAGTCTGCACATCCTCCCCTTGTGTGCGTGGGTTTCCTCCGGGTGCTCCGGTTTCCTCCCACAGTCCAAAGATGTGCAGGTTAGGTGGATTGGCCATGATAAATTGCCCTTAGTGTCCAAAATTGCCCTTAGTGTTGGGTTGGGTTATGGGGATAGGGTGGAGGTCTGGGGTTGGGTAGGGTGCTCTTTCCAAGAGCCGGTGCAGACTCGATGGGCCGAATGGCCCCCTTCTGCACTGTAAATTCTACGATGAAGCAGGCTTCTACTTAAAGGCAAATCCCGATTATGGGTCGATGAAGCAAAAATATTAAAATAACATAAAAGGAATGGGAACAAAGGAATTATACAGGAGAGAGTGAAGGGAATGTTTGTCCTCCGTAACCCTCCCCACAGGATACGTATGCACTTCGCTTGAGAAGAGATGGTCCATGATTTAATGCAACTTGAAGTTCAGCCAATGGGATTTTTGATGGATGATGTCAACTCAGCAGTAATAGCTCTTTGTATTATCTGTATCATCATTGACAAATGAAAAAGGTCACTTTACTATCAATTGTAGTCAATGAGGAGTCCCAAAAAGGTGAGTCAGAAGTAGTTTATTTCCTACTCACAGCTCGGAAATGCAGCGACTAAGCAGAGACCATCCTGATATGCCGGCTTTTTCCGAGGGAGATTAATCTCATGAATTAACGTGCCGCCTGTTGGGTCTCCACCCCACAATTTTTCCGGCCTCATCCGGCACTGGGATCATCCAGATGCGCCGAGAGTCAATAGACATTTGGCTGGAAATTGCCGGGCTGAGTCAGGGGGGAAAGAAAGAAAGACTTGCATTTATATAGTGTCATGAGAATGTCGCTTTAAGGAATGTTTGGCTGCTCATATTACTGCAGTGATGTCAGAGTGTGGGTGGAGCTGGGCTGTCTGTCAGCTTTTTACTTTTGTTTTAGGCTGTTTGCTGCGGGGTGTGTTTTAGTTTTGTTTTCAGTGTTGGAGCTGAAGCCAGACCGTGTTATCTCTGCCATGAAAAGACTATCTCTTGATCATTTGGTGAATTCAGAATTATAAATATTCTCAGTAGTGAATGTAAACCTAATGTGCTTCTGTTAAAAGGTGTTTCTTCTGTCTTCTGGATGTTGTTTGGGAAGTTATTGGGGATTACTTAGTGTTGTATTCTTTGGGGGTTGCATTTGAATTAATGGTTGCTAAGATGTTCACTGTATGTTTTAAAAAGGTTAACTTGAGTTCATGGAATAAGCATTGTTTTGCTTTAAAAATACGTTTCCATTTCTGCTGTACCACACCTGTAGAGTGGGTCGTGTGCTCCCCCTACCACAATCTATTAAAAGTGGTGGGTCAGGTGAATACCATGATACACTTTGGGGTTCTCTAAACCCTGGCCCATAACAATAGCACCTTTTTCTGGTGTCACCAAGTACTTTCCAGTTAATGAAGTACATTGAAGTTTCGACAATGTTGCAGTGGAGGGAGGGAAGAGCAACAAAATTTTGGTCACAAGTATTGATTTTTGAGTCTTTTTATTAAGGTGGGGAGAGAAGAAGTGTGGATGGGTCTTGGGGAGGAAACTACAGGTCACCGGAAGTTTCTGTCGTCAGGTAGTGAAACAAAGGGGTTGAAGGAAAGGCAAACATCAGAGGAATATAAAGCAGAGAAGGCAATTTGAGACTGGGGAAGGTTGTACTGCTGGGGAAGGATGAGGTTATGGAGGATTGAAAGGTCAGGTTAAGGATTTGAAACCTATTTGTGAAGGGACATGGGCCGAGTTTGGATATAATTGACAGTGAATAATAGTGAATCACAGAGTTTACAGTGCAGAAGGAGGCCATTCGGCCCATCGAGTCTACACCGGCTCCTGAAGGGAGCACCCTACCCAAGCCCACACCTCCACCCTATCCCAGCAGCATTAACGTTCTGCTGCTGAATGTGGTTTCAAGAGGATTTCTCGGCTGGATGTCCAGGGAATAGCCCTCTCTTTCATTTTCGCTCAAAAAGGGCTGATAAAGAAAGATCGGCATTTACATATTGTGCCTTTCAGAATGAGGACCGTCCCAAAGTGCTGTGCAGCAAAGGAAATACTTGTTGACACAAAAACAGAAAATACTGGACAATATCAGCAGGTCTGACAGCCTCTGTGGAGAGAGAAGGGAGCGAACGTTTCCAGTCTGGATGAAAATACATGTTGAAGTGAGATTATTGGAAACATGACAGCACATTTCCGCACAGCAAGCATCCCCAAACAGCAATGAGATAATAGGCAGATAATCATAGAATTCCTACAGTGCAGAAGGAGGCCATTCGGCCCATCGAGTTTACACCAACCCTCTGAAAGAGCACCCTACCTAGGTCCACTACCCCACACTATCCCTGTAATCCCATAACCCCACCTAAACTTTGGACACTAAGGGACAATTTAGCATGGCCAATCCACCTAACCTGCACATCGTTGGACACTAAGGGACAATTTATCATGGCCAATCCACCTAACCTGCACATCTTTGGACACTAAGGGACAATTTAACATGGCCAATCCACCTAACCTGCACATCTTTCGACACTAAGGGGCAATTTATCATGGCCAATCCACCTAACCTGCACATCTTTGGACACTAAGGGACAATTTAGCACGGCCAATCCACCTAACCTGCACATCTTTGGACTGTGGGAGGGAACCGGAGCACCCGGAGGAAACCCACGCAGACAGGCGGAGAATGTGAAAACTCCACACAGACAGTGACCCAGGGCCGGAATTGAACCCGGATCCCTGGATAACCACTGTGCCACCGTGTCGCCCATTATGGCAGGAGTTTCCCGTCTGCGTGGCGGTGGGGGGGGTGGGGGGGGGGGGGGGGGGGGGGCAACAACAATTCCCGTTGAGAGCGACGAGAGAGGAGAAGGTCACCGCTAGTGACTGGCGTGCCGCCAAGAAACACGGGCCGGAGAGGGCGGGGGGGGGGGGGGGGGGGGGGGGGGGGGGGGTGGGGGGGGTGGTGGGAGAATCCCAGAGGGGTGGAGAATTCCAGAAGGGGGGGGGGGGGGATGGGGGGGAGAGAATCCCGCCCAATCAGTTCCTTTTAAGAGACCGACATCCAGTGTTGGAAATTGTTGCAGAATATTTGCAGTCTTGCGTTTATGTAGTCATCAAAATCAGGGAGTTGATGTATTGTCAATACTTGCGTCCCTTTTGTGCAGGAAATGCCTGCTCGTGTAATCAGAAAGTACAGAGCTGAGAAACGGCTTTAATGTTCAATCCTGATTAGTGCACCTTGTAATCTATTGTACTCAAAATGTAACAATTAGATTAAGCGTCTGCTGACAACTGGTGAAATTATTTCTGTAACCCTGACTGCTGTTATAAAATTACCAAGTGCTTGAAATGCCGAGATATTGGCACAAAACGCACTCACGTGCTTGAGTGAAATTCTTTTGCCCACTACTTTTGAGGCATTAACCTACTTTCATTAAAATAGCATGTTGGTGCACTGCTGCCTCACGGAGCCGAAATTCAGGTTCGATGCCGGCCCCCGCTCACTGTCCATATGGAGTTTGCACATTCTCGACATGTTTGCTTTCGTTACGGCCCCACAAGCCAAAGATGTGCAGGGTAGGTGGACTGGCCACGCTAAGTTGCCCCTTAATTCGAAAAAATGAGTTTGGTACCCTAAATTTAAAAAATAATAATACCCAGAGGAATTTCACACAAATGCATTGATGGCTATTGAATGACCCGATTTCCAACTCCTGAATCCTCTTCCCAAAAGATATTTGACAAGGAACGTTCAAAGGTTTCAAATTATATCAAAAACTGGGAATGGGACCACTTTTTGTGAATCCCAGACAGCCATTCAATATTGTCCATTGTTACGTGACTGCTTTTTTATTAGCTTTGCTGTTGGGTGTTGGATATCATGTATGATTTACAAAACTGATGCTTGGATTCCTGGCGTTAAGTTACAAGGTGAGAGGGGATTGGAGGCGCAAGGTTGGGAACGTGGAACGTCCGGGGACTGAATGGGCCGGTTAAAAGGTCGCGGGTGTTCGCGCACCTCAGGAGCTTGAAAGCGGGGGTTGCCTTTTTGCAGGAGACACACCTCCGTGTGAAGGACCAGGTTAGGTTAAGGAAGGGGTGGGTCGGGCAGGTTTTTCACTCGGGGTTTGATTTAAAAAAATTGGGATGATGTGGGTTTTATAAGGGGGTTGCTGGCAGAAATCCCGGATTTGGCCATGTACCAGTTGATCATGGGAGGAGATTTTAACTGTGTCCTGGAGCCGAGGGTGGATAGATCGAGCCCCAGGCCGATGGGTAGGGTACGAATGACAAGGGAGCTGGGGGGGGGTTTATGGAGAGGATGGGTATGGTAGATCCATGGCGCTTTCAAAACCCAGGGGGAAGGGAGTATTCCTTCTTTTCACACGTCTAGAACATAGAACATAGAACGATACAGCGCAGTACAGGCCCTTCGGCCCTCGATGTTGCACCGACATGGAAAAAAAACTAAAGGCCATCTAACCTACACTATGCCCTTATCATCCATATGCTTATCCAATAAACTTTTAAATGCCCTCAATGTTGGCGAGTTCACTACTGTTGCAAGTAGGGCATTCCACGGCCTCACCACTCTTTGCATAAAAAACCCACCTCTGACCTCTGTCCTATATCTATTATCCCTCAATTTAAGGCTATGTCCCCTCGTGCTAGCCACCTCCATCCGCGGGAGAAGGCTCTCGCTGTCCACCCTATCTAACCCTCTGATCATTTTGTATGCCTCTATTAGGTCACCTCTTAACCTTCTTCTCTCTAACGAAAACAACCTCAAGTCCATCAGCCTTTCCTCATAAGATTTTCCCTCCATACCAGGAAACATCCTGGTAAATCTCCTCTGCACCCGTTCCAAAGCTTCCACGTCCTTCCTATAATGAGGCAACCAGAACTGTACGCAATACTCCAAATGCGGCCGTACTAAAGTTTTGTACAACTGCAACATGACCCCATGGCTCCGGAACTCAATCCCTCTACCAATAAAGGCCATCACACCATAGGCCTTCTTCACAACCCTATCAACCTGGGTGGCAACTTTCAGGGATCTATGTACATGGACACCGAGATCCCTCTGCTCATCCACACTACCAAGAATTTTACCATTAGCCAAATATTCCTCATTCCTGTTATTCTTTACAAAGTGAATCACCTCACACTTCTCCACATTAAACTCCATTTGCTACCTCTCAGCCCAGCTCTGCAGCTTATCTATGTCCCTCTGTAACCTGCAACACCCTTCCGCACTGTCTACAACTCCACCGACTTTAGTGTCGTCTGCAAATTTACTCACCCATCCTTCTGCACCCTCCTCTAGGTCATTTACAAAAATGACAAACAGCAACGGCCCCAGAACAGATCCTTGTGGTACGCCACTCGTAACTGAACTCCATTCTGAACATTTCCCATCAACCACCACTCTCTGTCTTCTTTCAACTAGCCAATTTCTGATCCACATCTCTAAATCACCCTCGATCCCCAGCCTCCGTATTTTCTGCAATAGCCGACCGTGGGGAACCTTATCAAACGCTTTACTGAAATCCATATACACCACATCAACTGCTCTACCCTCGTCCACCTGTTCAGTCACCTTCTCAAAGAACTCGATAAGGTTTGTGAGGCATGACCTACCCTTCACAAAACCATGCTGACTATCCCTAATCATATTATTCCTATCTAGATGATTATAAATCGTATCTTTTATAATCCTCTCCAAGACTTTACCCACCACAGACGTTAGGCTCACCGGCCTATAGTTACCGGGGTTATCTCTACTCCCCTTCTTGAACAAAGGGACCACATTTGCTATCCTCCAGTCCTCTGGCACTATTCCTGTAGCCAATGATGACCTAAAAATCAAAGCCAAAGGCTCAGCGATCTCTTCCCTGGCTTCCCAGAGAATCCTAGGATAAATCCCATCAGGCCCCGGGGACTTATCTATTTTCACCTTGTCCAGAATTGCCAACACTTCTTCCCTACGCACCTCAATGCCATCTATTCTAATAGCCTGGGTCTCAGCATTCTCCTCCACAATATTATCTTTTTCCTGAGTGAATACTGACGAAAAGTATTCATTTAGTATCTCCTCAGCCTCCACACACAACTTCCCACCACTGTCCTTGACTGGCCCTACTCTTACCCTAGTCATTCTTTTATTCCTGACATACCTATAGAAAGCTTTTGGGTTTTCCTTGATCCTACCTGCCAAAGACTTCTCATGTCCCCTTCTTGCTCGTCTTAGCTCTCTCTTTAGATCCTTCCTCGTTTCCCTGTAACTATCAAGCGCCCCAACTGAAACTTCACGCCTCATCTTCACATAGGCCTCCTTTTTCCTCTTAACAAGAGATTCCACTTCTTTGGTAAACCACGGTTCCCTCGCTCTACCCTTTCCTCCCTGTCTGACTGGTACGTACTGATCAAGAACACGCAATAGCTGTTCCTTGAACAAGCTCCACATATCCAGTGTGCCCAACCCTTGCAGCCTACTTCTCCAACCTACACATCCTAAGTCATGTCTAATGGCATCATAATTGCCCTTCCCCCAGCTATAACTCTTGCCCTGCGGGGTATACTTATCCCTTTCCATCACTAATGTAAAGGTCACCGAATTGTGGTCACTGTCTCCAAAGTGTTCACCTACCTCCGGATCTAACACCTGGCCTGGTTCATTAGCCAATGAATACCCAGTGTATTCGAGGACTGATTACTTTGTAGTGGGTCGGGGATTTTGGGTGGGGTGGAGGGGGCAGAGTATGTGGGGATAGTTATCTCAGACCATGCACCCCACTAGCTGGATATTCGGTTCAGTACGGGACGAGAGCAGAGGCCGGGGTGGAGGTTTGACTCGGGGTTGTTGGCGGATGGAGGTTTTTGTGATAAGGTGCGGTTGGCGATTTGGGATTATATTATCAATCAGAATGGGGAGGTGTGGCCGGGCATTTTTTGGGAAGCACTGAAGGCAGTGGTCCGGGGAGAAATTCTCATTTACGATTCGTGCGAATAAGGAAAGGAGGGCGGAACATGACCGTCTAGTGAGCGAGATAGTGGAGGTGGACAGGGAATATTCGAGGGTGCCCACCGTGGAGGGATTGGCGAGGAGGAAAAAGTTGCAGGGACAATTTGATAGGCTGACAATGGGGAGGGCAGTAGGGCAACTGGGTAGGGCAAGAGGGGTGCAATACGAGTATGGGGAGAAGGCGAGCCGCATGCTGGTGCACCAGCTGTGGAGACAGGCTGTGTCCAGGGAAATATTGAAGATCCGGACTGGGGCTGGGGATGTGGTGTCAGAGCCAGGGAAGATAAATGAGGCATTTAGAGAGTATTACAGGGACTTTATGAGGCAGACCCAGGAGGAGAGAAGGGGGGACATGGGGTGGTTTCTGGACGAGTTGGAATTTCCCCAGGTGGAGGAAGCAAAGAGGCAGGCGTTGGAGGAGCCGCTGGAGCTGAGGGAGGTGCTGGATAGTATCAGGGGTATGAAGTCGGGGAAGGCCCCTGGGCCGGATGGGTACCCAGCAGAATTTTATTAGGAATTTACGGCGGACCTGGCACCACATCTGTTGGGGGCGTTTAATGAAGCACTGGAGAAGGGGGAGGTGCCGGAGACGATGAAGCAGGCAGTAATCACACTAATCCCAAAAAAGGGAAGGATCCGGTGGAATGTGGGTCGTATAGACCCATATCACTAGTGAACACGGATGTGAAAGTATTGGCTAAGTTGTTGGCGGGGAGGATGGAGGATTGTGTCCCGGGGATGGTGGCAGAAGATCAAACAGGCTTTGTGAAGGGCAGGCAGCTCGCGAGTAATATAAGACGGCTGTTGAATGTGGTGATGAATCCGTCGAGAGCTCTGGTACTGGAGGTTGGAGGTTGTGGTGTCCATGGACACGGAGAAAGCATTTGATTGGGTGGAGTGGCGGGACTTGTTCGAAGTTTTGGGAAGGTTTGGGTTTGGGCCGAGATTTGTGGCATGGGTGCAGTTGCTGTATGTGGCGCCAAGAGCGAGGGTGAGGACGAATGATATGAGCTCACGAAGCTTTGACCTACACAGGGGTACGAGGCAGGGGTGCCCGCTGTCGCTGCTGCTGTTTGTGCTGGCCATAGAGCCATTGGCGATGGCTCTCAGGGGGTCGGCAGAGTGGTAGGGGATAATGAGGGGACAGAGGGAGCATCGGGTGTCGCTCTATGCCGATGACCTCTTGCTGTATGTTTCGGATCCGCTGGAGAGTATGGGAAGGATTATGAGCCTGTTGGGGAAGTTTGGAGGGTTCTCGGGATACAAGCTGAATGTAGGGAAAAGCGAGGTATTCCCAGTGAATGAGCTGGCACAGAAGGCTAATTCAGGGCAGATGCCATTTACGGTAGCGAGGGATAGGTTTAGGTATTTGGGGATTCAGGTAGCGAGGGAATGGACGGGGCTCCATAAGTGGAACTTAACAAATCTGGTGGAGGAGGCCAGGGAGGATCTTAAGAGGTGGGACACACTGCACCTAACGTTGGCGGGGAGGGTCCAAGTGGTGAAAATGAATATTCTGCCGAGGTTCTTGTTTATCTTTCAGGCTCTCCCGATCTTTATACCAAAGGCCTTTTTTCGGAAAGCGGACACAATCATCTCTGACTTTGTATGGGCGGGGAAGGTGCTGAGGGTGGGGAGGACCCTGCTACAGAGGCAGCAGGGGGGGTTGGCGTTGCCAAACTTGCTTCATTATTATTGGGCGGCGAATGTGGACAAGGTGCGGCGGTGGTGGGAAGGAGAAGGGGTAGAGTGGGTTAGGATGGATGAGGAATCTTGTAAGGAGTCTAGTTTGAGGGCTATAGTGATAGCAGCATTGCCAATGGCTCCGAGTAGGTATTCAGGGAGCCCAGTGGTCCAGTCCACGGTGAAGATATGGAATTCGCTGAGGAGGCATTTTAGGGTGGAAGGGATGTCGGTGCTAACGCCGCTGTGTGAGAATCATGGGTTTGAACTGGGGGGGGGATGGATAGTGTATACAGGAGGTGGAGGGAAGTGTGGCTGGTCAAGGTGAGGGATTTGTATTTGGAGGAAGGGTTCACCAGTCTGGAGGAGCTAAGGGAGAGGGTAGAGCTGCCGAGGGGTAGTGAGTTCAGGTATCTACAGGTTAGGGACTTTGCACGAAAGTTCTGGAAGGCGTTCCCTAGATTGCCGGGATACACCCTGCTGGAGCGACTGCTGCTTCTGGATGTGGAAGGGGAAGGAAGAATTGGAGATATATATATAAGTGGCTGGGGGAGCAGGGAGGTGGGCGGGTGGTGAAGATCAAGGAGAAATTGGAAGCGGAGTTGGGAATGGAGATCAATTGGGGAGTATGGAGTGAGGCACTGCGAAGGGTAAACGGGACCTCCTCTTGTGCAGGGATGAGCCTGATACAGTTTAAGGTGGTGCACAGGGTGCATATGACTCGGGCGAGAATGAGTGGGTTCTTTCAGGGGGTAGCAGATGAGTGTGTGAGGTGTGGGAGGGGCCAGCGAATCATGCGCACATGTTTTGGGATCGTGAAAAATTGGGAAGATTCTGGGTGGGAGTGTTCGCGGTCTTAGCCAGGATAGTGGAGGAGGGAGTGGACCCGGACCCTTTGGTGGCAATATTTGGGGTTTCAGAGAAGCCGGAGCTCATGGAGAGGAGGAAGGCCGATGTCTTGGCCTTCGCCTCTCTGATTGCACGGCGACGAATTTTGCTGGAGTGGCGGTCGGCATCGCCACCGGGGGTAGCAGCATGGCTGGGTGACCTGTATGACTTCCTGCGGTTAGAGAAGATAAAGTCTGAGTTAAGGGGCTCAGCAGGGGAGTTTGAGAAAAGGTGGGGGATGTTTGTGACTGTGTTTGAGGAGCTGTTCATCACAGGGGGGGAGGGGGGTGGGGGGGGGGGGGGGGGGGGGGGGTGATGGGGAGGGGGGATGAAAAAGGAGAAAAATCTATACAGACTGTATAGTTGATTGTTGGGAAGAATGTTTCCCGGGGTGTTTATTTGCTGTAACCTCCTTTGATACAAGGTTGAATAAAATGCGTTTGAACAAAAAAGGTTACGAGGTGAGATTACACAAATTAGGCCGAGAATCTGCTCGAATTTAAGAGCTTAAGCCTGAATAGATGGAAGTCTTCAAGATATTAACAGGAAAAGACAGGATAGATAAGATAAAGTATTTCCACTGGTTGGAAGTTCTAAAACTAGGGGGCATTCATCTAAAAATTAGGCCCAGACCATTCAGGAGAGATGTTGGGAAGAACCTCTTCACTCAAAGGGTGGTAGAGGTTTGGAACTCTCTCACACAAACAGCAGGTGAAGCTGGAACCGTTAATTTTAAATCTGAGACAGATAGAATTTTGTTAAGCAAAGATATGAAGGGATATGGGCCAAAGGCAGGTGTGTAGAGTTAGGTCACAGATCAGCCATGTTCTCATTGAATTGTGGGAAAGGATCGAGGAGCTGAATGGTCTACTCCTGTTCCTAAATTGCTGTGTCTTTATGGTGGATCTTAATGAAGTATTTGCCATTTTAAATAGGTTAACTATGTATTCATTCACTACAAGAGCTATGTTCACAGTCAGTAAGGGGTTCAAGCTAGGTACTGTCTCTGTGCTTGCGTGTACACACATCTCTGTCCAACGTCACTGTTCAACATCTCTATTACATCACTGTATGGGTGGTACTTTACTCAGTTCCGCATTATAGAATTTACAGTGCAGAAGGAGGCCATGCGGCCCATCGAGTCTGCACCGGCTCCTGGAAAGAGCACCCTACCCAAGGTTAACACCTCCACCCTATCCCCAGTAACCCCACCCAACACTAAGGGCAATTTTGGACACTAAGGGCAATTTATCATGTCCAATCCACCTAACTTGCATATCTTTGGACTGTGGGAGGAAACCGGAGTACCCGGAGGAAACCCACGCAGACACGGGGAGGATGTGCAGACTCCGCACAGACAGTGACCCAAGCTGGGAATCGAACCTGGGACCCTGGAGCTGTGAAGCGATTGTGCTATCCACAATGCTACTGTGCTGCCCTAACCCTGTATGTGCCAGACACTTATATGCGACAAGCTTGAATCAGCTTTGACTGAACATCAATGCCAAACCAGTGGTGTAACTTGGGAGTCACGTTGACAAGAGAGGCGAAAACATAATGCGGAAAATCGCTCGAGTAAGATCAAATGAAGAAAGCCCTTTTGCTCTTAATCTTCCAGAATACTACCCCTACCATCTCCAGCTGTTTCCCAAATGAGTTCAGTGCCCCGTCCTCAGCCACTCTTTTTTGAATTCTTCCAGCTGTTAATGAAAGAAACATTTCCCTGGCATCTATTCCATATTTACCATTTACAAACTTGAATCCGTGCCCTCTTCTTCTGTTCTTCTGCTCTTATGTAAAAATGGCTTTCCTTTCTCCATCATCAGTGTAGCTACCTTTATAATGTTTCCTGTGAATCATCACTTCGATGAGCTGCAGCTCATCCTTCTGGCAATAGCGACCAGTTTCATTTCTTTCCTCTTTACAAACCTGGATATGTTTCCTTTGCACCTTAATAACCTGATTTGCATGCAACACTTCAGTGGTAGAATAATCCCAGTCCAGTGTTGAAGACAGGTTTGAAATATTTCCCAGGTAGCCTACCAAGCAGCGGTTCAAACTAATTGAGCATTTTAGTCAAGAGCTGATAATCATTCCTTCCGAACATTAACTGGAACTCAGAGCTGCTGTGCAGAACTCTGTATATGTTGGCTCTAATGGTGCAGCAGGGTCATAAAATACTGGAAGCATTTAGCAAGGAAAACATCAATTAGCACTTTTACTTTCACAAGATTCTTGAAGAGAGTGGGCACCTTGAATGGACAATATATCTCGCCAGGAAGACATTTGGGCAAAATGAAGGGCAGAGTATTCCCCTTTGAAATGAGAAATTCCAAATCTACGTTGTTTGTTGTTGAAAGAAAACATGGGCGGCACGGCGGCACTGCGCTTAGCACTGTTGCCTCACAGCGCCAGGGACCCGGGTTCAATTCCGGCCTTGGGCGACGGTCTGTGTGGCGTTTACACATTTCCCCCGTGTCTGCATGGGTTTCATGCTCCAGTTTCCTCCCACAGTCCAAAGATGTGCCTGGCGATTGTCGCACGATGCCCGTTGATTCGTTGTCACAGTGTCTGCATGGTCTCGCCAATGTACCACGCTTTGGGACATCCTTTCCTGCAGCGTATGAGGTAGACTACTTTGGTCGAGTCGCATGAGTATGTACCGCGTACCTGGTGGGTGGTATTCTCTCGTGTAATGGTGGTACCCATGTCGATGAACTGGCATGTCTTGCAGAGATTGCCATGGCAGAGTGGTTCCCTTCCAGTCGGGGAACACTTCAGCAGTCAAGGGCATTCAGCCTCTGATCTCTGGGAAAGCGTTCTCCAAGACGGCCTTCAGGACGCACGACAACGCAGAATTGCCGATCAGAAACTTATAGCCAAGTTCCGCACATATGAGTGCGGCCTCAACCGGGACCTGGGATTCATGTCGCATTACATTCATCCCCCACCATCTGGCCTATACTATAGCAAAATCCTACCAACTGTCCTGGCTTGAGACAATTCACACCTCTTTAACCTGGGGTTACCCCTATCTCTGGATCTGTAAAGACTTAATTACCTGCAAATGCTCGCATTCTAAGCATTGTTTTGTATCTTTGACTTTGTCTATATATATATTTTTTCTGGACTCAGCTCCACTTACCCACCCGCTCACCATAATCCTTAATGCCTTTACTGTTCAAAAATCTATCTATCTTTGCCTTAAAAACATTTAATGAAGGAGCCTCAACTGCTTCACTGGGCAAGGAATTCCATAGATTCACAACCCTTTGGGTGAAGAAGTTCCTCCTAAACTCAGTCCTAAATCTACTTCCCCTTATTTTGAGGCTATGCTCCCTCGTTCTAGTTTCGCCTGCCATTGGAAACAAACTTCCTGCTTCTACCTTATCTATCCCCTTCATAATTTTATATGTTTCTATCAGATCCCCCCCTCATTCTTCCAAATTCCAATGAGTATAGTCCCAGTTTACTCAGTCTCTCCTCATAAACCAATCCTCTCAACTCCGGAATCAACCTAGGGAATCTCCTCTGCACCCCCTTCCAGTGCCAACACATCCTTTCTCAAGTAAGGAGACCAAAACTGTACACAGTACTCCAGGTGTGGCCTCACTAACACCCTATCCAGCTTGAAACCGATTCAGTGGAAGAGCAACGCAATTGCTGAAATCAGGTAGTATTTATGTCAGAGATTGTGAGTTGGGTCCATGTGTGAAGCCAGATATGAAAATCGGAGGAGTATGATTTATACCCATGTGTGGACTGGTCACTCAGTAACAACAAAGGTCAAATTGAGCGATCGTCATGTCGCAGTGGGATATAAGTTGCACGTCGTGTGTCTTCATAATGTATTCTATTTGAACAACATGTTTCTGTCGTTGCAAGTTTCCCAATCCATTCCAGGACAATGCTGGATTTGTTTTATCGGATGCCAACTGTTCTTTTTTTATTCGTTTACGGGATGTGGGCGTCGCTGGTTAGGCCAGCATTTATTGCCCATCCCTAGTTGCCCTTCAGATGGTGGTGGTGAGCTGCCTTCTTGAACCGCTGCGGTCCTTCAGGTGTAGGTACACCCACAGTGCTGTTAGGGAGGGAGTTCCAGGATTTTGACCCAGTGACAGTGAAGGAACGGCCGATATATTTCCAAGTCAGGGTGGTGAGTGACTTGGAGGGGAACCTCCAGGTGGTGGGGTTCCCAGGTATCTGCTGCTCTTGTCCTTCTAGATGGTAGGGGCCGTGGCTTTGGAGATGTTGTTGAAGGAACCTTGGTGAGTTACTGCAGTGCATCTTGTAGATGGGACACACGGCTGCCAGTGTACGTCGGTGGTGGAGGGAGTGAGTGTTTGTGGAAGGGGGAGCAATCAAGTGGGGCTGCTTTGTCCTGGATGGTGTCAAGCTTCTTGAGTGTTGTTGGAGCTGCACTCATCCAGGCAAGTGGAGAGTATTCCATCACACTCCTGACTTGTCCCTTGTAGATAGTGGACAGGCTTTGGGGGGGTCAGGAGGTGAGTTACCTCCCAAACCTGCCTGCACTGCTCGATTGGGAGATCTGCCGACAACATCAGAAGCTATTACAGGTAAACTGATATCTCCCAGATGATTTATACGGTACGTATTTTAAACAGCGGTGCTGTAAGTTCATCAGCTTGGTTTACTGGGCAAGGTAAAGAAAGGCTTGTCGGGATTGCCGATGGAGAAACTGCTCCCACTCGTGAAAGGATCAAGAACGAGAGGGCACAGATTGAAAATAATTAGTAAAAGATGCAAGAGTGATATTTTTACCCAACAGGTGGTTAGGGTCTGGAATGCACTGCCTAAGTGTGTGGTGGAGGCAGGTTCAACGGAAGCATTAAAAAGGGAGTGAGACTGTTAGCTGAAACGGAAGAATGCAAGTTTACGGGAAGAAGGTGGGACAATGGAACCAGGTGTGCTGCTCATTGGGGGAGCTGGTGCAGACACAATGGGCCAACTCGCCTCCTTCTGCACCGCAACAATGCTGTGATTCTGACTGGAGAACTGCTGGCCATCTGATTGGCACACATTCTCCCAGATGGGGGAGGAAGCCATGGCCTTCACCCTGAACAGCCAGACGGCCATTAAATCTGGTTCTGATTGCCCGCAGGAGGAGGTGAGCATACTTTCAACTGGCTATGACTCCTTGTATTTACCGGGGCCTCAAACAGAGATCATGTGCTGCCATTCATTGGCTTCTTGTTCGAGTTTGGTATCCATCTGCAACATGCACCTGCTGCTGATAATACTCGGGTTGGGAACTCAACATGCTCTCCTCTTTGCAGCTATCAATTACCCTGCCAAGTTGCCCCCCTCACCCCCCCCCCAAATCTCCATCCAGTACTGTTGGTTCCCACACCTGTCCCAGTCCTTTTTAAAAAAAATTAGAGTACCCAATTCTTTTTTCCAATTGAGGGGCACTTTAGCGTGGCCAATCCACCTACCCTGCACATCTTTGGGTTATGGGGGCAAAACCCACACAGACACAGGGAGAATGTGCAAACTCCACACGGACAGTGACCCAGAGCCTGGATCGAAACCGGGTCCTCAATGCCATGAGGCAGCAGTGCTAACCACTGGGCCACCGTGCTGCCCACCTGTCCCAGTCCTGGGTGTTTTCTTCCCCACTGGTTCTGACATATGATTGGTCCAGCAGTCAATCGCCATGCAGACGAGAACCCGACAATTGCAGCGAGGTGATTGCAATCCTTTCACAGGATCAAATCCATTTCAACATTCTCCCTCATAACATGCTCTGGTTGTGGCTCTGTGATGGGTTAGTTATTGCCTCGCTTTGATTTATAAATGGCATCGGAAAACTGCATCCAGAAGTCAAGTCCCACAGCAACAATGAGAAAACCAATTTGCTACAAATTCACTGTGTTCTATTGTTTTTAAAGATATTTATTGAATAGACAAGGATGAAAAGAATGGAAAAGTACAGTACGCTAGGAAGCTTGCAGGGAACAAAAAGACTGATACTAAGGGCAGAATTCTCCGCCCCCGGGAAAAATCGGGAAGGCCATCGTGAACTCGGCCGAGTTTCACGACGGCCTTGGAGGCTGCTCCTCTCACCTTATTCACCCCCACCCGGGGGGCTAGGAGCGGTGCTCCGTTATTCTCGGCCCCCGGGCCTTGACGCTTGCGTCAAGGTGGCGGGCCGAGAATGACGCGACGGCGGCGCCTATGTGACGTCGGCCGTGTATGCGCAGGTTGGCCGGCTCCAACCCGCGCATGTGCGGCTGACGTCACGACGGCTGACGGCTCAAACCCGCGCATGCGTGGTGGCAATTTCCCCTCCGCTGCCCCGCAAGACGTGGCGGCTTGATCTTGCGGGGCGGCGGAGGGGAAAGAGTGCGTCCCTTTGAGATGTCGGCCCGACGATTGGTGGGCACCGATCGCGGGCCAGTCCCCTCCCGAGCACGGCCGTGGTGCTCACTCCCCTCTCCGCCCCCCAACAAGCTTCAAACGGGCCTTTGGCACCATGTTCACGACGGCAGCGACCAGGTGTGGTTGCCGCCGTCGTGAAACGGTCACGAACGGCAGGCCGCTCGGCCCATCCGGGTCGGAGAATTGCCGGTCGCCGTGAAGAACGGCGAGCGGCGATTCATCCGAGCGGGGGGGTGGGGGAATCGCGGGTGGCACCAGGGGGGGCGTGAAATGAGTCACCCGGCCGTCCCGCGATTCTCCCGTCCGGCGTGGGGAGCGGAGAATCGCGCCCTAAGTGTTTCTATAGATATGTGAAGAGAAAGAGATTGGTAAAGAGAAATGTAGGCCCCCTACAGACAGAAACAGGGGAATGCATAATAAAGGGGCAAAGAAATAGCTGTGAAATTGAATACATACTTTGGCTCTGTCTTCACAAATGAAGACAGAAATCAGACACCAGAAATGTTGGAGAATGAAAGGTTTAGTGAGAGGGAAGAACTGAGGGTGATCAACATTAGTAGAGAAATGGTGCTGGGAAAACTGATGGGATTGAAGGCGGATAAATCCCCAGGGCCTGAGAATCTGCATCCCAGAGTGCTTAAGGAAATAGTGGATGCATTGGTGGTCATCTTCCGGGATTCTATAGACTCTGGAACTGTCCCTGTAGATTGGAGGGTAGCTCACGTCATTCTGATATTCAAAAAGGGAGGTAGAGAGAACCATGTTCACATGTTTTGGTCCTGCCTGAAGCTGGAAAGGCTTTGGGGGGCGGTGTCTGGCACCATTTTGGGACCTTACATGTGGATGTGGTCCCCCAGAGACCATATTCGGGGTGTTGGCTGGAGTTGCAGGCGGGTGCGGGGACAGATGTCTCAGCTTTCACCTCGCTGATCGCTCACAGGGTCCTGTTGGGGTGGAGGTGAACTTCTCCACCCTGTGCCTTGGCGTGGCGGGGGGGGTGGGGGGAGGGGGGTGGGGGGGGGGGGGGGGGGGGGGGGGGATGGGGGGGGGGGCTCCTGAGTTTTTGACCCTGGAGAAGGTGAAGTTTGAGCTGAGGGGGGGCGGGTGATGGGTTACCGTTGACTGTTGAGGGAGGGGGGAGGGGCTGGGGGGTGCTGGGGTTTTCTTGGTCTGGGGTTGGCTTGTATTATAAAATTGTTGAAAATTTGCTGAAAAAAATATATTTTTAAAAAAGTTCATATTTGTTGTCATACTGCAGGAGTGAACAGGGGGGGGGGGGGGCGGCGGGGGGGGGGGGGGGGGAGGATGTTATGTGCTGTCTTCTCTTTGGCAGTCCCTCAACGCAAGGATGACTTGCTTCCACTAGGGGAGGTGAATCCTGCGGTGGTTGAATAGTCTGATCCTGGATCCGCAGACTCTGCCACAGGTTTTGGCAGGTGGTGTGTGATGAGGTGGGTGGATGGGACGCTCTGGATTCTGAGCTCTCTTTCCGCTGTTTACACTTGGCCGCCAAGTGCCCTGCCCTGTGATGCTCGAGGTGATTGGCGTCCTCGCGAATGCTTTTTCTCCAGTTGGTGCGTTCTGGGGTAAGCGATTCCAACGTGTCGGTGGGGATGTTGCATTTATTTAGGGAGGCTTTCAGAGTGTCCTTGTATTGTTTCCTCTGCCCTCCTAGTGACCGCCTGCCATTGCGGAGCTCGGAGTAGGGCACTTGTTTCAGGAATCTTGTGTCGGGTATGTGGGCAATGTGGCCCGTCCATCACAGCTGGCCTAGAGTGACCAGTACCTCGGTACTGGGCACATTGGCCTGGGAGAGGACGCTCGCGTTGGTACGCCTATCCTGCCAGTGGATTTACAGGATTTATGGAGGCAGCATGGGTGATATCTCCAAGGGTTTGAGGTGTCTGCTGTACATTGTCCATGTTTCTGATGCAAACAGGATGGTGGGGACCACGGCTGCTCTGTACACCATGAGCTTGGTGCTGGGTTTGAAATCTCGGTCTTCGAACACTCTGGGCTGGATTCTCCACCGTGCGACGCCAGTAACGTGGATCGCGATCGGGCGGAGAATCGGGCGTCTGGCCGAACTTGAGGTTCGCGTCGGGCACCGAACTGACCGCTATGCTCCGGACCCGCTGGCCGTGGAATCGGGATTCACGTCCGCGCGCCAGCGGGAGGATGCCAATGGGTCCTAGTGACCCATTTGTATCCACTTACCAAGCCTGGCACCAGAATCTCCGGGCCCTCGTGGTTTTCTGGTCCTTCGGGCTGGGTATCACATTGGCGCGGATTACTACTGCTATTTACCAGCACGGCCCCGACATGGTGGATCTTGCCATGGGCCAAAGGGATAACCCTTTAAAGGAGATGCCCCCAAAATCCACCCGAAGGCCAGCTTCCCCCCCACAATGCACAACCTGCCCACCCCTCCCCTACCAGACTCTTCAGACCACCCCCCCCCCCCCAGGGACTCCCCCCAAAATTGGATGCACTGCCAGGGAACCCTGAGAGATGGAATGTCCCGCAATGCTCCCTACCTAAAGGGATCCTCCCCCAGAGACCTCCCTCCCCCAGAAAAGAGACCCCTGTCTGGAAGCTAGAGAGATGTCCAGACAGGGCAGTGAAAAAAACTACTGCTGCAACACTCACCTGGGTAAACACCTGCTGGCTCAGGCAGAGGAAGCAACATGTGTCCATTCCTGGCAAGAGAAAAGCAGTGACCTGTCTTTAAACCCTTCAGATCCTTTAGCTAGTGGGCTGTGATTGACAGCTTCCACAAACACAGCTGTTAGCCTTGCTTCATTCATCTCCCTTCATGGACGAGTAACACCAAGTGCTCTAACTACAACGTTTACAAACATCAACCACTTCAAAGAGAGTTAAGTGCTGTCAATTTCCAGCTCAGCACTTCAAAATCAGTCAAGCGTCAAGGGGGAGGGGTGGGGGTTGATTGGAATTGTCCAGTGGCTCACAGTGGATCTTGATGGTCGGAAGGGGGTGGGTGGAAGGGGCAGTTTTGTGTGGCAGGAGCGGGCTGGTGCCTCTCTGTAAAGTATGTCACTTGATTATGTGGTGATATCATCAGAGGCACTTGGGAGATTATTCCTTTCTTCTATCTTTGACTGTGAGCCAGCACCTCTGTAAAAGTCTGATAACTGGTTAAGTAACCTGTGGTGTGGCAACCTGGTTATCCATTGTCTCTACTGTAAAGGAAAAGCAAAACCCCTTAAAACACAACAAATATGGATTTACCAGGATGACACCTGGACTGCGAAGGTTAAATAACAAGGAGAGATTACACAAACTAGGGTTGTATTACCTGCAATTTAGAAAGTTAAGGAGTATTTGATCAAGGCTAACTGATAGGGTTCCATTTCCAATCAGGATGTCCTTGCTGGTACATTTTAGAGGACATTTTAGATCTGTCAAGGGCAGCACGGTAGCATAGTGGTTAGCGCAAATGCTTCACAGCACCAGGGTCCCAGGTTCAATTCCCGGCTTGGGTCACTGTCTGTGCCCACTGTCTGCACGTTCTCCCTGTGTCTGCGTGGGTTTCCTCCGGGTGCTCCGGCTTCCTCCCACAGTCCAAAGATGTGCAGGTTAGGTGGATTGGCCATGATAAATTGCCCTTAATGTCCAAAATTGCCCTTAGTGTTGGGTGGGGTTACTGGGTTATGGGGATAGGGTGGAGATGTGGGCTTGGGTAGGGTGCTCTTTCCAAGAGCTGGTGCAGACTCAATGGGCCGAATGGCCTCCTTCTGTACTGTACATTCTATGATTCTGTCCAGGTACCTGAGTTGTATGTTCAGCAGCCCAATGACTTGCCCTATGTCACATTATGCTCATGGAGCTACGGATGGACCTTTTTTCTGCATCAGTGGTCGGGCTCCTCAAAGGTGTCATCAACCACAGCCTTAGAGGGTGTGACATTATCATAAATGTAAGGACTGCAAGGGTTATTAAATGTCTAAATCAACCACTAGAGGGAGCTAGATGTACATGTATATAAGACATTGATGTCTTGTGAGGAGAGAAGTGAAGGAGATAGCTAGAGTACAGACTGAAGGAAAGATAGTGCGAGTGAGAGCAGATCATAGTTTATTATAGTGTAGAGATTAGTAGTAGATGAGTGTAGATTCTCTGTTTATAATCAACTGTGTATTATATAAGAGTCAGTGTCGAATCCAATGAAGTAGTGCTAATAAATTCATAGCTTTCTTCAATTTAAAAGCTATTTGTAATCTTTGTGAACACTACGCTAAACATCCTGAATTTAGCAGTACAAAGAACACCACGGGGGGTAGCCCTTGTTTCCAAGGAGCTATCTGTTGCCTCTGTTTGGAGGAGTGATGACCCTTGAGAGATGTGATTGGTGCCTTGTGAAAGTATCGTAGCTGCCTCCAGGATATCCTGCACAGACGTGCAGGAAAGTCTACTGGTGATCACAAACCAGCTGGACATTAACGTTGTAATATGCTTTTAAGGAATAGCAGCATGATATCACTAAAAAGGAAGTGTGTCACACGATCTAGTCTTGGTTTCACTTTGCCTTTGAGCAAAGCACATACACACACAGCTCTGCTGATGATCTCTTCAAGCTTTCTACCTTTGTGTAAATGTTTTCACATGCCTCATCCACACAAACGAACTCATAACAGATTTACCCAGTCCCTTATGAATAATTGGTGCCTTTATATCATTACAACAACATTTATTTGGCTTGCCTAGAGAAACCATTACAGATAACGGTCCTCAATTTATTGGTAAGCCAGTTCAGGATATGTGTGAGAAGTGGAATATCCGCCACTCTACTTCTTCTCCTAATTACTCTAGCTCAAACGGTGTCATTGAACAAATGATTCAAATGATGAAATCCCTAATTCTCCAATGTAGACAGACCAAGCAAGATCTAAGAGAGGTCAAACAGTTGTCGGGGGTACACAATAAATGGGAATATACTAAGAGGGGTAGATGAAGTGAGAGATCTTGATGTACAAGTACACAGGTCCCTAAAGGCTGCAGTTCAAGTAGACAAGGTTGTGAAGAAAGCATATGGAGTGCTCTCCTTCATTGGCAGAGGTATAGAACATCAAAGTAAGGATATAATGTTGGAATTGTATAAAACACTGGTGAGGCCACAACTGGAGTATTGTGTACAGTTCTGGTCACCACATTACAGGAAGGATGTTATTGCCCTGGAGAGAGGGCAGAGGAGGTTTACAAGAATGTTGCCAGGGCTGGAAACGTGTAGCCAGGAGGAGAGATCAGATAGGTTGGGATTATTTTCCTTGGAACAAAGAAGACTGAGGGGTGACTTAATTGAGGTGGACAAAATTATGAGGGGAACAGATAGTGGACAGGATAAAATTGTTTCCCTTGCTGGAGAATTCCAGAATCGGGGACATAGATTCAAGCTAAGTGACAGAAGGTACAGAGGGGACGTGAGGAAGAACTTCTTTACGCAGAGGGTAGTGGGAGTCTGGAATTCGCTGCCCGAGTTGGTGGTGGAGGCAGAGACCCTAAACTCTTTCTGAAAGTACCTGAATCTGCACCTTAAGTGCTGTAAGATATAGGGCTATGCATCGGGCGCAGGAAGGTGGGATTAGAAAAGGTGCCCTTGGGCCAAATGGCCTCCTTCTGTGCTGTAACCTTTCTATGATTCTGTGATTCTATTCTGTGATCTACACTTTGCAATGTTACATCAGAGAGCAACATCTTTAAGTGCAACTGTTCCTCGCCACAGAGCACCTCTTGGCAGGCCAGAAGGTATCAATTAACTACTCTTACCTATTCCATTTACTTAGAAACTAGAGAGCAACTTTTAAAACTATACATAGAACATGGAACATACAGTGCAGAAGGAGGCCATTCGGCCCATCGAGTCTGCACTGACCCACTTAAGCTCTCACTTCCACCCTATCCCCGGAACCCAATAACCTCTCCTAACCTTTTTGGTCACTGAGGGCAATTTATCATGGCCAATCCACCTAACCTGTAGATGTTTGGACTGTGGGAGGAAACCGGAGCACCCGGAGGAAACCCACGCAGACATGGGGAGAACGTGCAGACTCAGCACAGACAGTGACCCAGCGGGGAATCAAACCTGGGACCCTGGTGCTGTGAAGCCACAGTGCTATCCACTTGTGCTACCGTGCCGCCCTATAAGAGAAGATGACCAACATGACTGGTAAAAATGTAGGTCCAGAATTGCCAAGTTTATAGTTGAGACAAGGTCACATCCTGGATCCCACAGAAGGTATGTGGCAACCATCGAGGTGAAGATTTGTTTAGAACCAAGGTCCTGCAATGTCATTGCACACAAAGGTGAGGCATATCCGAGGACCAATCAGGTCCATTCCAACCCCTCAACCACCATGTGGTCCTATTGCAGCTGGGACACGATTCTGCTTGGCCTTCTTTCTGAATCTACCCTGACTAAACCTGTTGGAATTTTATAAGTTTCTATGAGATCCCCTCTCACTCTTCTAAACTCCAATGAATATAATCCTAACCAATTTAGTCTCTCCTCATATGACAGTCCCGCCATCCCAGGAATCAGCCTGGTAAACCTTCGCTGCACTCCCTCCGTCGCAAGAACATCCTTCCTCAGAGGAGACCAAAACCGGACACAATACGTTGCAATAGAAAACATGGAGAAATTCAGTGAGCACCTGGAAAACTAACAAACAGCATTGTATTTCCTGTGGCATTGCTCAGAGTAGTTCAGATTAACATCAACATCCTGGGGGTTACCATTGACCAGAAGCTGAACTGGACCCAGCCATATAAATACTGTGGCTATAAGAGCAGGTCAGAGGCTGGGAATCCTGCGGAGAGTAACTCACCTCCTGACTCCCCAAAGCCTGTCCACCATCTACAAGGCACAAGTCAGGAATGTGATGGAACACTCTCCACTTGCCTGGATGAGTGCAGCTCCAACAACACTCCAATGATACCATCTTGAACAGAGCAAGATGTTTGATTGGCACCCCATCCACCACCTCCCTCCCTCCACCACCAAAATAGTGGCAGCCGTGTGTACCATATACAAGATGCACTGCAGGAATTCACCAAGGCTCCTTCGACAGCACCTTGCAAATCCGAGACCTCTGCCACCTAGAAGGACAAGAGCAGCAGATACATGGGAAAATCACCTACTGCAAGTTCCCCTCCAAGTCACTCACCATCCTGACTTAGATATATAGCAGCTGTTCCTTCACTGTCACTGTGTGAAAATCCTGGAACTCCCTCTCTAACAGCACTGTGGGTGCACATACACCACATGGACTGCAACAGTTCAAGAAGGCAGCTCACCATCACCTTCTGAAGGGCAGCTAAGGGTAGATGATAAAGACTTGCCTTAACAGTGACACCCACTTCCCATGAATGAATGGTTTTGTAATAAATGAAGCATTATACTATGTAATGCACAATGCATTATTCTGCTGCTAAGATGGAGCCTTGTTTAATCTGGCCTGTCCCTTTAGGGTGGCACGGTGGCACAGTGGTCAGCACTACTTCCTCACAACATCAGGGACCCGGGTTCAATTCCGGCCACTGTCTGTGTTGAGTTTGCACGTTCTCCCTGTGTCTGCGTGGGTTTCCTCCGGGTGCTCTGGTTTCCTCCCACAGTCCAAAGATGTGCAGGTTAGGTGGATTGGCCATGATAAATTGCCTCTTAATGTCCAAGGATGTGCAGGTTAGGTTATCGGGTTACAGGGATAGGACGGGGTGGATAAGTGAGCCGGCATGTGTGGGGTGTTCTTTCAAAGGGTTGGTGCAGACTCGATGGGCCAAATGGCCTCCTTGTGCTCTGTAGGGATTCAATGACAAAATTGAATTATTATCAACAGTAACATCCCTGACTGCAGATCCTTGTAAATTTCAGGCTCCAGCTGAAAGAAAAGTGTGAAAGTTTCTGCGGATTATTCCTGAATTCTTACAATTTGAAGTACAAGCTGAAAATGTAGATCTGTTTATAATAATAATCTTTATTGGTGACACAAGTAGGTTTATATTGAAACTGCAAAATCCCCTCGTCGCCACATTCCGGCGTCTGTTCGGGTCACAGAGGGAGAATTCAGAATGTCCAATTCACCTAACAGCACGTCTTTGGACTGTGAGAGGAAACCGGAGCACCCGGAGGAAACCCACGCGGACACGGGGAGAACGTGCAGACTCCGCACAGTGACCCAAGCCGGGAATCGAACTGGGGACCCTGAAGCTGTGAAGCAACAGCCCTTAACACATCAATCATGATGCTCCTCTTCTCAGATGCTGACTGGCCTATTACATATTATACATTTTCCTTTATTGCAATTTTGAGTAGTTTTTCCTCTTATCTCTTTCTATGCTTCTCTATGAAAACACTCCTAGTGGTGTAGGTGCACCCACCATGTTATTCTTTACATATACATTGTCGATTCCCCTTTGTCTACTCTATTTGGCTGCTTAAATCTCCTGCAACCCTTCCATTTAAATCTCTTCTTTTTGTCCCACTCTTCCCATGATATCTTCATCAAGTTTCCTTTTTATTTTAGTGAACTTTTGTTTGAACAACAAAGGAAAGTGGAGTGAATTGCATCTGAGAGCACAAGGATAAATGAAGCTGTTATGGGCCAAAGTTTAGAGAACCCTGGAGTATATCATGGATTTTCCCTGGCCCACAACTTTTACTAGATTGTGGTATGGGGTGCACACGGCCCACTCTACAGGTGTGGTACAGCAGAAATGGAAACATATTTTTTAAAGCAAAACAATGTTGATTCTATGAACTCAAGTCAACCTTTTTAAAACATACAGTGAACATCTTAGCAACCATTAATTCAAATGCAACCCCCAAAAAATGCAACACTAAGTAATGCTTAATAACTTCCCAAACAACATCCAGAAACTTAAAAAAAACTTTAAACAGAAGCACATCAGGTTTACATTCACCGCTGAGAACATTTATAATTCTGAATTCACCAAATGATCAAGAGACAGTCTTTTCATGGCAGATTGATCAACAGTACAGCTGCTCTGTCTGGCTTCAGCTCCAACACTGAAAACAAAACAAAAACACACCCTGCAGCAAACAGCCTAAAACAAAAGTAAAAAGCTGACAGACAGCCCAGCCCAGGGTTGTATTTGAATTAGTTTTGTCATACTCTGACATCACTGCAGTAATATGAGCAGCCAAACATTTCTTAAAGTGACATTCTCATGACACCTCCCCCCAAGAAAAAAAAAACTATCAACTACAAGATGGTTTCATTTTTCACCTTTTCACTATCCTTTAAAAAATGTACACAGTAAATATACTTTTCGCTTCGAAAAAACAACACACGCAAACAGGTATAATCATAGAGTCCATTTCTTTTTCTTCTTCCTCCAACTGAAATCCTTCTCGATTGACAGAACAAGAAGGTCTCTGCATGATCCATCCATTTCTCTACGCCTCGGCATTTCTCTTTAAAGTCAGATGCTTTAGTTCAATCTGATCACAGAGCCCCTTGTAATTCTCCAACACAGGAGCATTGGTTATCACAGATTTCAGGCCGTCAAATGCCTGTTGAAACTCTGCTGGCCATTGAAATTTTTGACGTTTCTTCAGCAAGTCCATTAGTGGAGCAATCACACTACAAAACGTTTGCACAAACGTTCGATCAAATCCACCCATGCCAAGAAATCGCATTATTTCCCTTCGTCTTGAGGGTATTGAAAACTCCCCAATAACTGTTGGGTTCACATCCCGTGTGACCATTTGGCCCTGTCCAATTGTATGGCCAAGGAAAGTGACGGGCTTTTCCAAATTCACTTTTGGCTAGGTTTATCACCAAACCCGCCTCCTGAAGTCGTTTGAATAACTCCATCAGATGTTTTAAATGTTCTTTCCATGTCTGGAAAGGACATTTAAACCTGAGCAAGACACCTTCCGTCTTCAAGTGAAGGCAAGCATCCAGGAGAGGGCAGCAGAGCGGAGCCACTGATTGGCTGTTGTGGGGAAAATTTGCATCAGTGGATTGCGGTCACTGTATCCAGAAGGTGGTTTGTGGAGGAGCTGTTGTCAAGTAACAGTTAAACCCTAAACACTTCTTCAGTGTTTCCCTCCCTACCTCCTCCTCTAACCAATAAAAAACAATCACTGTAAGGATCCCAGCCAAGTAAAGATCAAGAGGGAGACTCGGGGGCAGGTAGAAGTAGAAAGAAGTTGAACCGTGACATCACAGCCAGCAGGTAAGTGATTGGCTGGTGGCTGGTAAGTAGTTTTTCTTTTCCCTGAGGTGTGTTGATAAGGTAAGGTTTTTCTATTTCTATTTTTTTAAATCATATGATTGGTAACAATTTTTCTTTTTTATCCCTTTTCATTGATCTATTATTTGATATTATAGTTGGACTAAGTTAAGCTTAAGATTAAAAATGGCAGGAGATCTCAGACCCGTGTTATGCTCCTCTTGCTCAATCTGGGAGCTCAGGGACGTGGCTGAGGTCCCTGGCTCCTTCACGTGCGGGAAGTGTGTCCAGCTGCGGCTCTTGTTAGACCGCATGACGGCTCTGGAGCTGCGGATGGACTCACTTTGGAGCATCTGTGATGCTGAGGATGTTGTGGATAGCACGTTTAGCGAATTGGTCACACCACAGATTAGGATTGCTGAGGGTGAAAGGGAATGGGTGACCAAAAGGCAGAGAAAGAGCAGGAAGGCAGTGCAGGTGTCCCCTGCAGTCATCTCCCTCCAGAACAGGTATACCGTTTTGGATACTGTTGGGGGAGATGGCTCACCAGGGGAAGGCAGTAGTAGCCAGGTTCATGGCACCGTGGCTGGCTCTGCTGTACAGAAGGGTGGGAAAAAGAGTGGAAGGGCTATAGTCATAGGGGATTCAATTGTAAGGGGAGTAGATAGGCGGTTCTGTGGTCGAAAACGAGACTCCCGAATGGTATGTTGCCTCCCAGGTGCACGGGTCAGGGATGTCTCAGATCGGCTGCAGAACATTCTGAAGGTGGAGGGTGAACAGCAGCTGTTGTGGTGCATACAGGCACCAATGATATAGGTAAAAAAAATGGGATGAGGTCCTACGAGCAGAATTTAGGGAGTTAGGAGCCAAGTTAAAATGTTGGACCTCAGAGGTAGTAATCTCAGGATTGCTACCAGTGCCACGTGGTAGTCAGAGTAGAAATGAAAGAATAGGCAGGATGAATGCGTGGCTTGAGAGATGGTGCAGGAGGGAGAGGTTCAGATTTTTGGGACATTGGGACCGGTTCTGGGGGAGGTGGGACTATTACAAATTGGATGGTCTACACCTGGGCCGGACTGGAACCAATGTCCTTGGGGGTGCTTTTGTTAACGCTGTTGGGGACAGTTGAAACTAATGTGGCAGGGGGATGGGAACTAAATGAGGAGGTTAGTGGACAGTAAGGAGGTAGTAAGTAAAGCCTGTAAGGAACTAGATCATGAAGTCAGCGTGACGAAGGGGAAGAGTAGGCAGGGAGCAGACGATGAACGCAAAGGGACTGGTGGTCTGAGGTGCATTTGTTTTAATGCAAGAAGTGTAGTAGGTAAGGCAGATGAACTTAGGCCTTGGATTAGTACCTGGGAATATGATGTTATTGCTATTACTGAGACTTGGTTGAGGGAAGGGCATGATTGGCAACTAAATATCCCAGGATATCGATGCTTCAGGCGGGATAGAGAGGGAGGTAAAAGGGGTTGAGGAGTTGCATTACTGGTCAGAGAGGATATCACAGCTGTGCTGAAGGAGGACTCGAGCAGTGAGGCGATATGGGCAGAGATCAGAAACAGGACGGGTGCGATAACAAAGTTGGGGCTGTACTACAGACCTTCCAACGGTGAGCGTGAGATCGAGGTACAAATATGTAAACAGATTATGGAAAGATGTAGGAGCAACAGGGTGGTGGTGATAGGAGATTTTAATTTTCCCAACATTGACTGGGATACACTTAGTGTCCGAGGTCTAGATGGAGCAGAATTTGTAAGGAGCATCCAGGAGGGTTTTCTAGAGCAGTATGTAAACAGTCCAACTCGGGAAGGGGCCATACTGGCCCTGGTGTTGGGGAATGAGCCCGGCCAGATGGTTGAAGTTTCAGTCACGGATTACTTTGGGACTAGTGATCACGATTCCGTAAGTTTTAGAATACTCATGGACAAAGACGAGAGTGGTCCTAAAGGAAGAGTGCTAAATTGGGGGAAGGCCAACTATACCAAAATTCGGCAGGAGCTAGGGAATGTGGATTGGGAGCAGCTGTTTGAAGGTAAATCCACATTTCATATGTGGGAGGCTTTTAAAGAGAGGTTGATTAGAGTGCAGGACAGACATGTCCCTGTGAAAATGAGGGATAGAAATGGCAAGATTAGGGAACCATGGATGACAGGTGAAATGGTGAGACCAGCTAAGAGGAAAAAGGAAGCATACATAAGATCTGGGCAACTGAAGACAGATGAAGCTTTGGAAGAATATCGGGAATGTAGGACCAATCTGAAACGAGGAATCAAGAGGGCTAAAAGGGGTCATGAAATATCTTTAGCAAGCAGGGTGAAGGAAAATCCCAAAGCCTTTTATTCATATATAAGGAGCAAGAGGGTAACTAGAGAAAGGGTTGGCCCACTCAAGGACAAAGGAAGAAAGTTGTGCGTGGAGTCAGAGGAAATGGGTGAGATTCTTAACGAATACTTTGCATCGGTATTCACCGAGGAGAGGGACATGACGGATGTTGAGGTTAGGGATAGATGTTTGATTACTCTAGGTCAAGTCGGCATAAGGAGGGAGGATGTGCTGGGTATTCTAAAAGGCATTAAGGTGGAAAAGTCCCCAAGTCCGGATGGGATCTTTCGCCAGGTTACTGAGGGAAGTGAGAGGAAATAGCTGGGGCCTTAACAGATATCTTTGCAGCATCCTTGAACACGGGTGAGGTACCGGAGGACTGGAGAATTGCTAATGTTGTCCCCTTGTTTAAGAAGGGTAGCAGGGATAATCCAGGTAATTATAGACCTGTGAGCCTGACGTCAGTGGTAGAGAAGCTGCTGGAGAAGGTACTGAGGGATAGGATCTATTCCCATTTGGAAGAAAATGGGCTTATCAGTGACAGGCAACATGGTTTTGTGCAGGGAAGGTCATGTCTTACCAACTTAATAGAATTCTTTGAGGAAGTGACAACGTTGATTGATGAGGGAAGGGCTGCAGATGTCATATACATTGACTTCTGTAAGGCATTTGATAAGGATCCCCATGGTAGGCTGATGGATAAAGTGAAGTCTCATGGGGTCCAGGGTGTACTAGTTAGATGGATAAAGAACTGGCTGGGCAACAGGAGACAGAGAGTAGTAGTGGAAGGGAGTTTCTCAAAATGGAGAACTGTGACCAGTGGTGTTCCACAGGGATCCGTGCTGGGACCACTGTTGTCTGTGATATACATAAATGATCTGGAGGAAGGTATAAGTGGTCTGATTAGCAAGTTTGCAGATGATACTAAGATTGGTGGAGTAGCAGATAGTGAAGGGGACTGTCAGAGAATACAGCAGAATATAGATAGATTGGAGAGTTGGGCGGAGAAACGGCAGATGGAGTTCAATCCGGGCAAATGCGAGGTAATGTATTTTGGAAGATCCAATTCAAGAGCGAACTATACGGTAAATGAAAAAGCCCTGGGAAAAATTGATGTACAGAGAGATCTGGGTGTTCAGGTCCATTGTACCCTGAAGGTGGCTGCGCAGGTCGATAGAGTCGTCAAGAAGGCATAGAGCATGCTTGCCTTCATCGGAAGGGGTATTGAGTACAAGAGTTGTCAGGTCATGTTACAGTTGTATAGGACTTTGGTTAGGCCACATTTGGAATACTGCGTGCAGTTCTGGTCGCCACATTACCAGAAGGATGTGGATGCTTTAGAGAGGGTGAAGAGGAGGTTCACCAGGATGTTGCCTGGTATGGAGGGCGCTAGCTATGAAGAGAGGTTGAGTAGATTAGGATTATTTTCATTAGAGACGGAGGTTGAGGGGGGACCTCATTGAGGTCTACAAAATCATGAGATGTATACACAGGGTGGAATGCAAGAAGCTTTTTCCCAGAGTGGGTGACTCAATTACTAGGGGTCATGAGTTCAAGGTGAGAGGGGAAAAGTTTAAGGGAGATATGTGTGGAAAGTTCTTTATGCAGAGGGTGGTGGGTGCCTGGAATGCATTGCCGGCGGAGGTGGTAGAGGCGGGCACGATAGCACCATTTAAGATGTATCTAGACAGATACATGAATGGGCAGGGAGCAGAGGGATACAGATCCTTCGAAAATAGATGACAGTTTTCGATAGAGGATCTGGATTGGCGCAGGCTTGGAGGGCCGAAGGGCCTGTTCCTGTGCTGTAATTTTTCTTTGTTCCTTGTTCTTTTTCTGGCTGAAAATTACCAGATCGTCGATGTATACAGCACAATTGGATAATCCTGAAACAACTTTGCTAGTTAACCGTTGAAATGTGGCTGGGGCATTTTTCATGCCAAATGGCATAAATTTGAATTGGTATATACCATCTGGAGTCACAAAAGCAGAAATCTCCTTCGCCCTTTCGGATAAAGGTACCTGCCAGTAACCTTTAAGTAAATCCAGTTTGGAAATAAAAACTGATGGTCCCACTTTCTTAATGCAATCCTCCAAACGTGGCATAGGATAAGAGTCCGTTCTTGTAACTGCATTAACTTTTCTATAGTCCACACACAACCATTAGGTACTGTCTGGTTTAGGTACCATCACTGTGGGTGAGCTCCATTGGCTGCAACCCACTTCAATTATGCCATTTTTAAGCACACTCTCAATCTCTTTGTTGACCTGTGACAATTTTCAGGGTTAGGTCTGTATGGATGTTGTTTGATTGGAACAGCATTTCCCACATCTACATCATGTATAGCCATTTTAGTACTTCCCAATTTATCTCCACAAATATGCCCATGTGATATCAATAACTCTTTCAGGTCAGTCCGTTTGTCCTCTGGAAGGCAACTCAACAATTTATGCCAATTTTTAAGAACATCCTCGTTTTCCAATTTAATTTGAGGTACGTCAAATTCACAGTCATCTGGATTTGGTTCGTCACTTTCAGTTAGAATCATTAAAACCTACTCCTTTTTCTCTCCTTCCCTGTGAAAGTACCTTTCAAGCATATTCACATGACACACTCGGTGACTCTTCCTTCCATCTGGTGTTTTTGCCACATAATTTACCTCACTTCATTCCCTTTCAATCTGTTACGGTCCACAAAACCTTGCTTTTAAAGGTTCATCTACCACTGGTAACACTAAAATTTTATCTCCACTGGCAAAACTACGAACTTTGGATTTCTTGTCCGCTACCTGTTTCATCACATTTTGTGCAACTTTTAAATGCTATCCAGCCAATTCACCTGCTCTATTTAATCGTTCCCTAAAATTTGACACATAATCCAATAATGTAATTTCCAATTTCTCACTCACCAATCTTTCCTCAATCAATTTAAGTGGTCTTCTTACCTCATGATCAAAAATTAGTTCAAAAGAACTAAATTTGGTTGATTCATTAGGTGCATCCCTAATTGCAAACAGTACGAATGGAATTCCTTTAACCCAATCCTCTGGATAATCGTGACAATAAGCCCTCAACATTATCTTTAATGTCTGATGCCACCTTTCTAATGCTCCCTGCGATTCTGGATGGTACGCAGTTGATTTAAATTGTTTTATTCCTAAGCTATCGATAACTTCTTTGAATAACGTTGAGGTAAAATTTGATCCTTGATCCGATTGTATTTCTGTGGGTAGTTCATATCGAGTGAAGAATTTAAGTAACCCCTCCACAATCTTTTTAGCTGTAATATTACGTACTGGAATGGCCTCTGGAAACCTAGCAGACACATCCATTATAGTCAAAAGATATTGATTCCCACTTTTTGTTTTCTGAAGCGGTCCTACACAATCAATTAGGACCCTCATAAAAGTTCCTCAAATGCTGGAATGGGTATTAAGGGCGCTGGTTTTATCACTGCTTGAGGTTTCCCTATCACTTGACATGTGTGACACGATTGACAAAATTTAACTACATCTTTATGTAGTCCAGGCCAATGAAAATGTTTTTGTATTTTAGCTTGAGTTTTCCTTATTCCCAAATGACCTCCCACTAGTACCTCATGTGCAACTCGCAACACCTCCTTCTATACCCTACCGGCAATACTACTTGATGAACTTCTGCCCACTTTTCATCTGCCTGCATATGTAAAGGTCTCCATTTTCTCATCAAGACATCACTTTTACGGTAATAACATTCTGGTATACACTCAGATTCCTCTTCCGTGTATGCTTTCTGATACATCCATTTTATTTCTACATCTTTCTGTTGTAAATCCGCCAATTTCCCTGCACTAAAAATATCCGCCTCATCCTACACCTGTTCTTGTTCTTTTTCAACTATCTGATCAAAAATTGTTTCTAATAATTGCACTTCAAATTTATCTTCACTCTTTGATTTCTCCTATTATCTTCACCTCTGACTTTGCAACCTTGTTACTACACAATCCGGAAAAATCCCAGGATATTCATCCTTCAACACTTCAGTTATCTGATTTTCCACCGGCTTATCCACCACAATAGGCATCACTCCCACCTGCGATCCAGCTATATTATTACCCAAGATAAACTGTATTCCTGGACAAGATAGTTTCTCTATTACTCCCATTACCAATTCACCACTCTTCACTGGACTTTCCAACCTTACCTTATATAATTGAACACTACTCCTCTCACCCTGAATTCCACATATTACCACCTTTTCTGGCAACATTCTTCCCAAAGTACATAACTCCTCATCTTTTACCATTAAAGATTGACTAGCTCCCGTATCTCTTAAAATTGTGACTTCTTTACCTGCTCCTCCTGATACACATTAGTAAACTTTTCCCACACAAGTAAATTCTTTAAAGAGATCTGGCACCTTCCTATCAATTACCTCTTGATCAGGCTGTACAATCTTTTGCACCTCCTTCGCTTCACTTGGGCTTTCCTTTACCACTTTAACAAACCCCATTGTCTTGTCCTGTTTTACCACATCAGCCTTCCCAGTGCTTATCTTCAACCACCAACACTGTGACTTTACATGGCCGAGTTTATTACAGTGAAAACATTTGAAATTTTTCATTTCTTTTCCACCCTCCTGGATTTGTTTTTGAATCTGAGGTACACTCTCTTCATTGTCTCCCATCAGATCACCTTTACCTTTACCACTTGAGTATTTCTCATGTCCCCAGTTTCTATCCCTCACAGGCTGAAACTGATGTTGGATACAAAACTTTGATTTATGAACTAATTGGATTGGATTTGTTTATTGTCACGTGTACCGAGGTACAGTGAAAAGTATTTTTCTGCAAGCAGCTCAACAGATCATTCAGTGCATGGAAGAAAAGGGAATTAAACAAAATTCAAGAAAATACATGAGAATACATAATAGGGCAACACAAGATATACAATGTAACTACATAGCTTTACAATTATTTTTTAAAAGGTTAGAACGAGTATAAGTTAAGTTAAAAGTGGATCTGTTGGGGAGAGCTTGTAGAGAGTCGCCTCGCTCCAGCGCCATCTTGCTATCACTATTCACAATCATCTGCCATTTCTGCTGCTAATCTCGCAGTTTTAACCTTCTGCTCTTCCACATGATTTCTCACTACATTAGGAATTGAATTTTTAAAGTCCCCCAAAAGTATAATTTCTCTGAGAGCTTCATACGTTTGGTCTATTTTCAAAGCCCTTATCCACCTATCAAAATTACCCTGTTTGAGCCTTTCAAACTTCATGTATGTTTGACCAAATTCTTTCCCTAAATTTCTAACCTTTGTCTGCAGGCTTCAGGCACTAGTTCATATGCACCTGAGGGATTTTTTTCACCTCCTCATACGTCCCAGATACCTCCTCCGGTAGTGATGCAAACACTTCACTAGCCCTACCTACCAGCTTTGTTTGAATCAGTAATACCCACATGTCCTGTGGCCATTTAATTTGTTTAGCTACCTTCTCAAATGAAATAAAAAAGGCTTCTACCTCCTTCTCGTCAGACCTTGGCAATGCTTGGACATATTTAAATAGACCCCCACCAAGCCTTCGACTATGACGCTCTCTCTGACTATCCTCATCACTATCATTCAACTGTACATTTCCCTTTACGCCTGCCAATTTTAACTGACTGTCATGTTTCATGGCCATTTTCTGAAGTTCAAACTCTCTCTCTTTATCTTTTTCCCTGATCTGTATCTCCCTTTCTCTTTCCTTTTCCTCTCTCTCTCTTTTGTATTCAAGCTGCTTTAATTCTTTATCATGTTCCATTTGTTTAAGTTGCAACTGAATTTTTGCCATTTCGAATGGGTCAAACTGTATCTCAGGCAACTTTAAATGCTTAGCCACCGCCATAATTACCTCATCTTTTCGTATTTTGTCAGGTAATGTTAACTGCAATGTTTTTTTACCAAATCTAATAGTCTGCTTTTAGTCTCTGTCCGTAAGGTACTGCGTGTGACCATCTCCACCCCCAAAAACTTCTGAGCCTCTGAAAGAGCCATTGTCCACAACACATTCCCTACTTAAACTAGAATACCACACCTGAAAAACAACCACAATATGTTGACCCCTCACTGTCTTTAAGTTCACTAAGCAAATCCAATTGATAGACTTTTATCCCCCTTGACCCCCCAGTTTGTTATGAGCCAGGGTTTAGAGAACCCCAAAGTGTATTATGGAGTTCACCTGACCCACAACTTTTAATCGATTGTGGTATGGGGAGCACACGGCCCACTCTACAGGAGTGGTACAGCAGAAATGGAACAGTATTTTTTAAAGCAAAACAATGTTTATTTTATGAACTCAAGTTAACATTTTTAAAACATACAGTGACCATCTTAGCAACCATTGATTCAAATACAGCCCCCAAAGAATACAACACTAAGTAATGCTTAATAACTTCCCAAACAACATCCAGAAGACTTGAAAAAAAACCTTTAAACAGAAGCACATTAGGGTTACATTCACTACTGAGAACATTTATAATTCTGAATTCACCAAATGATCAAGATATAGTCTTTTCATGGCAGAGAGGTCAACAGTACACCTGCTCTGTCTGGCTTCAGCTCCAGCACTGAAAATGAAACTAAAACACACCCTGCAGCAAACAGCCTAAAACGAAAGTAAAAAGCTGACAGACAACCCAGCTCCACCCACACTCTGACATCACTGCAGTAATATGAGCAGCCAAATATTTCTTAAAGCAACATTCTTATGCCAAAGCGCGCATTCATCTTATGCGCATTTAACTTACTGATATGGGTATAAGTTGCAAAAGGAGTTGATACTTAAAACTGCACAGAGAGAAGGTTGAAAAAATAGGCAGCAGTCTAAATGGTAGACAGTAACAGTACATCATGAGAGAGAGAGAGAGGGCGCATGGACAGGGGTGAGATGCTGGGCAATTGTTGAATAACAAGTGTGCAGATATGTCAGAAATGAGGACAGGTAATGGGAAAATATGCAGGAAGATGTAAATTTATAGGTTGAGATGGAGGAAAAACTGAGGCTTCAACTAAGCATCCGGACAAAAGATGGCCAGTCTCTTGAGCAGTCTCATCAGTTCGTGGGTGGCACGGTAGCACAGTGGTTAGCACTGTTGCCTCACAGCTCCAGGGTCCCAGGTTCAAGTCTGGCCTGGGGTGACTGACTGTGTGGAGTTTGCACGTTCTCCCCGTGTCTGTGTGGGTTTCCTCCGGGTGCACTGGTTTCCTCCCACAGTCTGAAGATAATAATAGATCTGTGAATAATCTTTATTATTGTCATAAGTAGGCTTACATTACCACTGCAATCAGGTTACTGTGAAAATCCCCGAGTCGCCACATTCCGGCGCCTGTTCGGGTCACAGAGGGAGAATTCAGAATGTCCAATTCACCTAACAAGCACGTCTTTCGGGACTTGTGGGAGGAAACTGGCGCACCCGGAGGAAACTGACGCAGATACGGGGAGAACGTGCAGACTCTGCACAGACAGTGACCCAAGACGGGAATCGAAATGGTTCCCTGGTGCTGTGAAACAACAGTGCTAACCACTGTGCTACCATGTCACAGGTTAGGTGGATTGGCCATGCTAAATTGCCCCTGAGTGTCCTAAAGGTTAGGTGGGGTTACCATGTTAGGGGGATAGGGTGGAAGTCTGGGCTAAAATAGGGTGCTCGTTCCAAGGGCCGGTGCAGACTCGATGGGCCAAATGGCCTCCTTCTGCACTGTAGATTCTATGAATCTATGTTTCTATGATTCCATGAGTTCATTATTCAGATGGATGCATGCAGGTTAACATTATTGTCTTTGAATTAGAAATATTGTCCCAACCACCACTATTGCTGTCCCACTTATAATTTAATTATTTATTTGATCAAGTCAGAGGAAACGGAAACACCAAATTTAAGACCAAGGGGCATTAACGGTGCCAAAATATATTTTGGAACAACTTTTGACTGAATATGGAAGTTATCTGAAATGGTTTCAGTTACTAAAGCCTGGACCAGTTGCGCAGTGAATGTTTTTCACCTTCACACTTACTCTAATGTTCATAGAGTAAATTAAAGAGTTCATATTAGCTCAGAGAGCAGAACAACTGCATTGCAAGGGGAAAATAAGCGATATAATTGTATTTTATGTCTCAATGTCCTTGTTTAAGGAAGGATGTTAGAAGCAGTTTAGAGAGGTTTACCAGACTAATAACTGTATGGGCGGGTTGTCTTGAAAGGAAGGTTTGGATAGGCTAGGCTTGTATCCACTGGAGTTTGGAAGAGTAAAGAAGGTGAAGTTTAGACGGTGACTTGATTGAAATCTTTAAGATCCTGAGGGGTGTTGACAGGGTGGATGTGGAGAGGATGTTTCCTCTTGTGGGAGAATCTAGAACTAGGGGGTCATTGTTTAAAAATCAGGAGTCACTTATTTAAGACAGAATTGAGGAGAATTGTTTCTCTCAGACGCCCGTGAGTCTCTGGAACTCATTTCCTGAAAAGGTGGTGGGAGACTTTGAATATTTTTAAGGCAGAGGTGATTGGTTCTTGGTAAGCAAGGGGGTGAAAGGTTATCGAGGGGTCGGCGGGATTCAGATTTGAGGTTACTTTCAGACCAGCCATGATCTTCTTAAATAGCAGAGCAGGCTCGAGGGGCCGAATGGTCTTCTCTGGCTCCTTGTTCCTATGTTCTATAGAAAGAGAAAAAGAGGGTGGGATTTTGAGGCTATGCTCCCTCGTTCTTGTTTCACCCACCAGTGGAAACAACCTCCCTGCTTCTTATCTGTTCCCTTCATAATTTAATGTTTCTATAAGATTTCCCCATATTCTTCAAAATTCCAATGAGTCTAGTCCCAGTCTACTTAGTCTCTCCTCATAAGCCAATCCTCTCAAAGAACAATACAGGACAGGATCAGGCCCTTCGGCCCTCCAAGCCTGTACTGGTCATGATACCAACCTTGGCCAAAACCCTCAGCATTTCCTTGTGCCGTATCCCTCTATACCCATCCTATCCATGTGTTTGTCAAGATGCCTTTTGAACGCCGTTAATGTATCTGCTTCCACAACCTCGCCTGGCAATGCGTTCCAGGCACTCACCACCCTCTGTCTAAAAAACCTGCCTCGCACATCTCCTTTTGTAGTGTTTTATGTTGCATCTCGAAGTAGATCTTGTGTGTAAATAAACTATAATTGAATTTGAGCTAACTAACTGGTTGTTTGGTCTTTGATCGCTATCGGTAAAATCTGGTGGTGGTAACATTTGATACCTGGCGACTCTAAAGTTCATCATTATTAATCGGCGACATTACTCCGGTGCCGATTGGCAACACTGGTAACTGTGTAAAACCCCTCGGTCTGTGTGATTAACACTGGAGAGGGGGCTGGTAACTGTGTAAAACCCCGAGGCACAGCGCCAGGGTGCCAGGTTCGATTCCCCGCTGGGTCACAGTCTGTGCGGAGTCTGCACGTTCTCCCCGTGTCTGCGTGGGTTTCATCCGGGTGCTGCGGTTTCCTCCCACAGTCCAAAGACGTGCAACTTAGATGTATTGGCCATGCTAAATTGCCCTTAGTGCTCAAAAAGGTTAGGAGGGGTTAGGGGGATAGGGTTGAAGTGAGGGCTTAAGTGCGGTGATGCAGACTCGATGGGTCGAATAGCCTCCTTCTGCACTGTATGTTCAATGTTAAACTTTGACCTTAAACCTGGCAAATCTCCTCTGCACCCCTTCCAGTGCCAGTACGTCCTTTCTCAAGTAAGGAGACCAAAGCTGTACACGGTACTCCAGGTGTGGCCTCACCTTCACCCTATACAGCTGCAACACAACCTCCCTGTTTTTAAACTCTATCCCTTTAGCAATAAAGGACAAAATGCCATGGGCCAATGCAATGGAAGTCTATGGTTGCCAATTTAGAGATCTGGAGGAGGAGGGTTAGCACCGGATTGATAAGTCATCAGATCATAAGTTATAGATTTCCATTGCAGTAAGCCGACTTGTGACACTGGGGAAGATTATTGTTATTGGATCACATATCTGCTACATTTTGCGTTTGTACGTTTCAAGGAAATTGCATCGAAATACCCCTTCCCCACAGCATCACTGGAAAAGTTTGGGCTCCTTCTGCTTTCGATGGTCCGGAAAGGGGGTGGGGGGATGGGCGGGGGAACTGTTGCCCACCAGATTCCTTCAGACGTTTGGCAGGAGGAAGCTTGCATCTGGAAGTCAGCAGACGAATAGCGAAGTTGGCGGACAAAAGGAGTGCTGTGCAAAGCTCCAGAGTTGAATTCTCACCCAGGGCGCTTCAGGAGAGAGAGAGAGAGGGAGGGAGGGAGAGAGAGAGGGGGGGAAAAAAAAAAAAGAGAAAGCGATTGTTTGGACATGATCCCTAACATTAATTATTTTGCTGACAGTCATCAATTATGCAAAGGTAACGGCGCGCGCTGGACAGACAAGGAAGCGCTCCAATATGGCGACAACCGCAGTTTCTCCTGCATCCTTTCAACATCTGCAGTACAGCAACGCCTTTCGGGAATTGCGGTAATGCACAAAAAATGTAAGTGAATCCCTTCTGTTCCTACGGCGGCAGTGCCTTTTGCCCCCCCTGAAAGAAGGGGCATTATTTTCGCCCTCCTCCAGCCCCAGCAAGTTCTTTGCCGCAGAGCGATTTTCCAGCTGTGAACATTGTCTGCATTTCTAAGTAGGGTGTCTGCTGGGGGGGCAACCCTCCCACCCACCACCACCTCTCCCCACCCCCAAACCCCCCCCCCCCCTCCCCTGCAGATCAGCCTCTTAAATAGCACCCACCACCCAACCCCCCCCTCCTCCTCCCCTACCCTCCACCCCCCTCTCCCTCCTCACTGCATTCCCAGCGATTTCTCCTGCAATCTTGAAATTGCACACATGTTAAGATATTTACATGTCAAAACAAGTGACCCCCCTCCTCCTCCCCGTCTCCCCTCTCCTCCCCTCACCCTCCACAGGCATTCGACAGATCCACACCATTCAGGTCCCAGCACCAGCCACATTAAAGAACTGATTTCTCTCTCTCTCTCTCCCTCTCTCTCTCTCTCTCATGCATCAGATTGCACCATTTTATTGAGACCTGGAACACTTTGCACAGTCAGAAGGTTTGTGTGGGGGAGGATGGATGGAGAAGGGGAGGGGAGGTGGTGTTATTGCTGGTGGGTGGGAATGAATGTATGACTGATTTTTTTAAAAGTTCTTTTTATTTATTTATATATATATGTAAAAAAAAAAGGGGGGTTGCTTAAAACGTGTGGTTCTGCTGTTCAAAGCATTCACTGAAGTGTCACTGCAGACAGAAAAGTCAAATTGAATAAGAGTGCCTGGGACATTGTGAAAGTATTCCGGTTTGCATTTGGTTGCAAAGCCTGTGTGGCTGTCCTCTCTCTCTCCTCTCTCTCTATTCGCCCCCCCCCCAAACCTACCACCACCCCCTCCTCCTCCTCCCACCCAACTCCCCCCCCCCCCCTCCCCCTCCCCCTCCCCATACCAAACCTTTGCTCTGTCTGCCTGGGTGATGTTTAGATGCTATTGCGGGAGTGGTGTGCTGTGGGTTAAACCAGCGGATCTAATACAGTCTGCAGAAGGTCTCTCCCCCCCCCCCCCCCCCTTCCTCTCTCTCTATTCCTCCAAATTATATAAGCACGCGTTATTTTCTGGTTTTGACAAGAGGTGAGTCAGGCTGGGATTTCTTTAAGGAATATGGCGTGAAAGGTGCCGGATGCCTGAATACTGCAGTGCCTTTTTCTCTCT